>NC_091163.1:38981240-39261240 GCF_040958095.1 Procambarus clarkii
TTACAGCAGGAGTGATCCTAGTGATTTACAGCTTCGTGAACATTGAACATAGTGTACATTGATGAACGCTGAACATTGATGAACAGGTACATTGATGAACTTATTGTACATTGATGAACATAGTGTACATTGATGAACATAGTGTACATTGATGAACATATTGTACATTGATGAACATATTGTACATTGATGAACATAGTGTACACTGATGAACATGGTATACATTGAACAATGTGCATTGATGAACATAGTGAACATTGATGAACATAGTGTACATTGATGAACATAGTGAACATTGATGAACATAGTGTACATTGATGAACATAGTGAACATTGATGAACATAGTGTACATTGATGAACATAGTGATTTACATCATAGTGTACATTGATGAACATGGTGATTTACAGCTTAGTGTATATTGAACATAGTTTACTTTAATGAACATAGTGAACAGTGCTGAACAGTGTACATTGATGAACAGTGTACATTGCTGAACACTGTACATTGATGAACAGTGTACATTGATGAACATATTGTACATTGAACATAATATACATTGATGAATACAGTGTACATTGAACATAGTTTACATTGATGAACATATTGTACATTGATGAACATATTGTACATTGAACACGGTGTACATTGATGAACATAGAGCATATTGATAGTGTACACTGATGAACACAGTCTACATGCACACTGTTCATGTTCGTCAATGTACACTGTTCATCAATTGATGAACATAGTGTACATTGACGAACAGTGTACATTGATGAACACAGTGTACATGTAGTGTTCATCAATTGATGAACATAGTGTACATTGATGAGCAGTGCACATTGATGAATATATTGTGCAGTGATGAACATAGTGTTCATTGATGAACAATGTACATTGATGAACAGTG
The DNA here is from genome assembly GCF_040958095.1 of Procambarus clarkii. Taxonomy (NCBI): domain Eukaryota; kingdom Metazoa; phylum Arthropoda; class Malacostraca; order Decapoda; family Cambaridae; genus Procambarus; species Procambarus clarkii. The sequence goes on from NC_091163.1 coordinate 38,982,153, forward strand.
TATATTGATGAACATTGTGATTTACATCAGTGTACAATGATGAACTTAGTGATTTACATTGATGAACGTAGTGATTTACAGCTTAGTGTACATTGATGAACAAGGTGATTTACAGCTTAGTGTACATTGAACATAGTGTATAGTGATGAACATATTGTACATTGATGAACAGTGTACATTGATGAACGCTGTACATTGATGAACATGTACATTGAACAATGTACACTGATGAACATGGTATACATTGAACAGTGTATATTAATGAACATAGTGTACATTGATGAACATTGTATACATTGATGAAGTGTACATTGATGAACATAGTTTACTTTGATGAACATAGTGTACATTGATGAATATAGTGAACAGTACTGAACAGTGTACATTGTACATTGATGAACACGGTTTACATTGATGAACACAGTGTACATTGATGATATATGAACGTAGTGTACATGGTTGAACATAGTGTATATTGATAGTGTACATTGATGAATACAGTGTACGTTGATGAACAGTGTACAAGTACACTGTGTTCATCAATTGATGAACATAGTGTACATTGACGAACATAGTGTACATGTAAAGTATTCTTCAATTGATGAACATAATATACATTGATGAACATAGTGATTTACATCAGTGTACAATGATGAACTTAGTGATTTACATTGATGACCATAGTGATTTACAGCTTAATGTACATTGAACAGTGATTTACAGCTTAGTGTACATTGATGAACAGTGATTTACAGCTCAGTGTACATTGATGAGCAGTGATTTACAGCTTAGTGTACATTGATGAGCAGTGATTTACAGCTTAGTGTACATTGATGAGCAGTGATTTACAGCTTAGTGTACATTGATGAGCAGTGATTTACAGCTTAGTGTACATTGATGAGCAGTGATTTACAGCTTAGTGTACATTAAACAGTGATTTACAGCTTAGTGTACATTGATGAACAGTGATTTACTGCTTTGTCTCTGTTTATAATCCTGTGTACACTATTGAACCCGTTTTTACACTCCTGTAAACGTCGGCCAACCACTAGGTGCGGACGGTAGAGCATCATGCAGGTCGGTGTTCAATCCCCGACCGTCCAAGTGGTTGGCGCACCATTCCTTCCCGCGTCTGACCCCTTTTCCTGATAGTTTTCTTCCCTTTCCTGTGTACGCCTCATCTCAGAGAGCCAGCACCTCACACTGGTCCTATGAGTGGGTCGCCACCTCACACTGGTCCTATGAGAGGGTCGCCACCTCATACTAGTCCTATGAGGAGGGCCAGCACCTCACACTGGTCCTATGAGTGGGTCGCCACCTCACACTGGTCCTATGAGAGGGTCGCCACCTCATACTAGTCCTATGAGGAGGGCCAGCACCTCACACTGGTCCTATGAGTGGGTCGCCACCTCACACTGGTCCTATGAGAGGGTCGCCACCTCACACTGGTCCTATGAGAGGGTCGCCACCTCATACTAGTCCTATGAGGAGGGCCAGCACCTCACACTGGTCCTATGAGAGGGTCGCCACCTCATACTAGTCCTATGAGAGGGCCAGCACCTCACACTGGTCCTATGAGAGGGTCGCCACCTCACACTGGTCCTATGAGGAGGGCCAGCACCTCACACTGGTCCTATGAGGGCGGCCAGCACCTCACACTGGTCCTATGAGGAGGGCCAGCACCTCACACTGGTCCTATGAGTGGGTCGCCACCTCACACTGGTCCTATGAGGAGGGCCAGCACCTCACACTGGTCCTATGAGGAGGGCCAGCACCTCACACTGGTCCTATGAGGAGGGCCAGCACCTCACACTGGTCCTATGAGGAGGGCCAGCACCTCACACTGGTCCTATGAGGAGGGCCAGCACCTCACACTGGTCCTATGAGAGGGCCAGCACCTCACACTGGTCCTATGAGGAGGGCCAGCACCTCACACTGGTCCTATGAGAGGGCCAGCACCTCTCACTGGTCCTATGAGGAGGGCCAGCACCTCACACTGGTCCTATGAGAGGGCCAGCACCTCACACTGGTCCTATGAGGAGGGCCAGCACCTCACACTGGTCCTATGAGGAGGGCCAGCACCTCACACTGGTCCTATGAGTGGGTCGCCACCTCACACTGGTCCTGTGAGAGGGCCAGCACCTCACACTGGTCCTATGAGGAGGGTCGCCACCTCACACTGGTCCTATGAGGAGGGCCAGCACCTCACACTGGTCCTATGAGGAGGGCCAGCACCTCACACTGGTCCTATGAGGAGGGCCAGCACCTCACACTGGTCCTATGAGGAGGGCCAGCACCTCACACTGGTCCTATGAGTGGGTCGCCACCTCACACTGGTCCTATGAGAGGGCCAGCACCTCACACTGGTCCTATGAGGAGGGCCAGCACCTCACACTGGTCCTATGAGGAGGGCCAGCACCTCACACTGGTCCTATGAGGAGGGCCAGCACCTCACACTGGTCCTATGAGGAGGGCCAGCACCTCACACTGGTCCTATGAGGAGGGCCAGCACCTCACACTGGTCCTATGAGGAGGGTCGCCACCTCACACTGGTCCTATGAGGAGGGCCAGCACCTCACACTGGTCCTATGAGGAGGGCCAGCACCTCACACTGGTCCTATGAGGAGGGCCAGCACCTCACACTGGTCCTATGAGGAGGGCCAGCACCTCACACTGGTCCTATGAGGAGGGCCAGCACCTCACACTGGTCCTATGAGGAGGGCCAGCACCTCACACTGGTCCTATGAGGAGGGCCAGCACCTCACACTGGTCCTATGAGGAGGGCCAGCACCTCACACTGGTCCTATGAGGAGGGTCGCCACCTCACACTGGTCCTATGAGGAGGGCCAGCACCTCACACTGGTCCTATGAGGAGGGCCAGCACCTCACACTGGTCCTATGAGGAGGGTCGCCACCTCACACTGGTCCTATGAGGAGGGCCAGCACCTCACACTGGTCCTATGAGAGGGTCGCCACCTCACACTGGTGCTGTATACAGCCTTGATCAGACGTTATACAGTATGCTGCCCCGGCATGGAACCTCATCCTAAAGATACACAAAAAAACACAACATCCAAAAATGTGCAAATTGGCTGGTTCCTGAGCTGAGGGGACTGAGCTACGAAGACTGAGGGAACTGAACCTGGCTACCATAGAGGAGTGGAGGAATAAAGCAAACATGACGACGTTCAAGGGACTAAGAAGCAATGTTGTTCAAATTGAGGAACAGTTGAACAAGGTGGAAGGATATAACTGGAAACAGAGATGAGTCACAGATGAGGAAGTAGTGGGTGAAAGGACTTCTCAGTGTAAGAGTCGTGAATATGTTGAAGGGTTTGGAAGAGTAAGTTCTGGAAGCCATCTCCCAACACAACTTTATACGTAAATATAACAAAAACTAATGATAGAGAGTTGGTGCATTGAACTAGTGATGGGAGAAAGGCGGGGCCCAAGAGCTGGTGCTGGACCGTGCAAGTGTTAGTAGGCGAGTACACACCCACCTCTCCCCACACCCGGACCCAACAAGTACACCTCCACCTGGTTGATACCTGCTTGATGGGGTTCTGGGAGTTCTTCTACTCCCCAAGCCCGGCCCGAGGCCAGGCTTGACTTGTGAGAGTTTGGTCCACCAGGCTGTTGCTTGGAGCGGCCCGCAGGCCCACATACCCACCACAGCCCGGTTGGTCCGGCACTCCTTGGAGGAAACATACTAGTTTTCTCTTGAAGATGTCCACGGTTGTTCCGGCAATATTTCTTACAGTCGCTGGGAGGATGTTGAACAACCGCGGACCTCTGATGTTTATAAAGGGTTCTCTGATTGTGCCAATGGCACCTCTGCTCTTCACTGGTTCTATTCTGCATTTCCTTCCATATCGTTCACTCAGTGTGTTGTTATTTTCCTGTGTAGATTAGGGACCTGGCCCTCCAGTATTTTCCATGTGTATATTATTTGGTATCTCTCTCGTCACCTTTCTAGTGAGTACATTTGGAGAGCTTTGAGACGATCCCAATAATTTAGGTGCTCTATCGCGTCTATGCGTGCCGTATATGTTCTCTGTATTCCCTCTATTTCAGCAATCTCTCCTGCTCTGAAGGGGGAAGTGAGTACTGAGCAGTACTCAAGACGGGACAACACAAGTGACTTGAAGAGTACAACCATTGTGATGGGATCCCTGGATTTGAAAGTTCTCGTAATCCATCCTATCATTCTCCTGGCTGACGCAATATTTGCTTGGTTATGCTCCCTAAACGTTAGGTCGTCAGACATTATTATTCCCAAATCCTTGACATGCTGTTTCCTACTATGGGCAGATTCGATTGTGTTTTGTACCCTGTATTATGTTTAAGATCCTCATTTTTGCCGTACCTGAGTACCTGGAATTTATCACTGTTAAACATCATGTTATTTTCTGCTGCCCAATCGAAAACTTTGTTGACATCTGCTTGTAATTTTTCAATGTCGTCAGCAGAGGAAATTTTCATGCTGATTTTTGTGTCATCTGCAAAGGACGACACGAAGCTGTGACTTGTATTTTTATATATATCTGATATGAAAGTAAGGAACAGCAGTGGTGCAAGGACTGTACCTTGAGGTACTGAGCTTTTAACTGCGCTTGGACTCGGTTTGATTTGATTGACTGTTACTCTTTGTGTTCTGTTCGACAGGAAATTGAGTATCCAGCGTCCTACTTTTCCAGTTATTCCCATTGACCTCATTTTGTGAGCTATCACTCCATGGTCACATTTGTCGAATGCCTTTGCAAAGTCTGTGTATACAACATCTGCATTTTGCTTTTCTTCTAGAGCTTCTGTGATTTTGTCATAGTGGTTGAGTAACTGTGACAGACAGGATCTTCCCGCTCTAAATCCATGTTGTCCTGGATTGTGCAATTCATTGTTTAACATAAAACTAGAAATTTGATTCCTAATCACTCTTTCAAACACTTTTATTATGTGTGATGTTAGTGCAACTGGCCTATAATTTTTTGCCAAGGCTTTACTCCCCCCCTTGTGCAACGGAGCTATATGTGCAGATTTAAGTGCTGCTGGTATCACCCCTGTATCCAGGCTCTTTCTCCATATTACGCTGAGTGCTCTCGCTACTGGTACTTTACATTTCTTTATGAATATTGAATTCCATGAGTCAGGCTCAGGAGCTGAGTGCATAGGCATATTGTCAATTTCTCTTTCAAAGTCTTCCGAGTTCGTGTTAATATCCGTTATATTATCTCCAGCTTGAATGTCATTCATAAAGAAGCTGTCTGGGTCATCAACTTTCATGTTGTTTATTGGTGTGCTAAACATAGCCTCATACTGGTTTCTTAGAATTTCACTAATCTCTTTGTTGTCCTCTGTGTACGTACCTTCACTTGTAATTAACGGTCCAATACTGGTCGAGGTTTTGGATTTTGATTTTGCGTATGTGAAAAAATATTTCGGATTTTTCCTTATCTCTTGTATAGCTTTCTGTTCCAATTCCATTTCCTCAGACTCATATGATCGCTTCAACGTTTGTTCTATTTCTTCGATCTCCCTGTTTAGGCTTATTTTCCTTACTTGTGATAGTTGTGTCTGCCGAAGCATTTGTTATTTTTTTCCTTCTCCTGTACAGTCGTCTGCGTTCTCTTTCTAGAGTGGTCCTCTTTCTGCCCCTCCTCACAGGCACGTGCTTCAAGCAGACCTTGTAAGCTTCAGCTGTCAGTTGAGCTATTCCCTGTGTGGGAGTTTTGTCGCTTAAGACCGTCTCCCATTGAATGGTTGCAAGGTCTACATTTATTTTTTCCCAGTCAATCCTCTTATTGTTGAAATTGAATTGATTGAATATTCCTTCTCGCTTGTTGGGTCTCTTAGACCTACTACCGTTATTTATGCTAGGTCGCACTTCAATGAGCTTATGGTCTGAGTATGAAGTATCTGAGATTGTGATGTCTCTGATTAGTTCATCATTGTTTGTGAATAACAAGTCTAGTGTGTTTTCGTTCCTAGTTGGTTCTGTAATCTGTTGATTGAGCGAGAATTTGTCACAGAATCTCAAAAGTTCTCTGACCTGTGGTTGGTTACTTCCCGGGTCATTCCCTGCTATGATATTTGTGTTTGCCATTCTCCATCTTAGACTCGGTAAATTGAAATCTCCAAGGAAGATAATATCTGGAGCTGGGTTCGCTAGATTATCAAGGATGTTCTCTATTTTGTTCATCTGCTCTGTGAATTCCTCAACTGTTGTATCTGGCGGTTTATATATTAGAATACTAATTAGGTTTATTTTTCCTACCTTAATTCCAAGTACCTCTACCACCTCATTAGTTGAGTTTATTAGCTCTGTGCATACCAGGTCCTCTTTAATATACAGACCTACTCCTCCATTTGACCTATTTTCTCTATCACATCTATATAAATTATAACTAGGAATCCAGATTTCACTTTCCATGTAATCTTACGTATTAGTTTCTGTGAACGTCCCAAATATTGAGTTTGACTCTAATAGTAGACCATTTATGAATTTAACTGTATATCGTGTTTGTGACTTTAGACCTTGTGTGTTTGTGACTTTACACCTTGTGTGTTTGTGACTTTACACCTTGTGTGTTTGTGACTTTAGACCTTGTGTGTTTGTGACTTTAGACCTTGTGTGTTTGTGACTTTACACCTTGTGTGTTTGTGACTTTAGACCTTGTGTGTTTGTGACTTTACACCTTGTGTGTTTGTGACTTTAGACCTTGTATGTTTGTGACTTTACACCTTGTGTGTTTGTGACTTTACACCTTGTGTGTTTGTGACTTTACACCTTGTTTGTTTGTGACTTTAGACCTTGTGTGTTTGTGACTTTACACCTTGTGTGTTTGCAAATATGAATGATTGTCCATACAGCGGCGCTCGTGCACGCTGGCACAAGTACCTCACATTGTCTGCAGTATCCACCTCTTAGCTCCTGGACCCCGCCTCTCTAACCTTTCTAATGTATTGACTCTAGATATCTTCTATCATATCTACACACACCCCAGGAAGCAGCCCGTAGCAGCTGTCTAACTCCCAGGTACCTATTTACTGTTAGGTAACAGGGGCATCAGGGTGAAGGAAACTGCCCATCTGTTTCCGCCTCCACCGGGGATCGAACCTGGATCCTTAGGACTACGAATACCGAGCGCTGTCCACTTAGCCGTCAGGCCCCCTAAGAGTAGTAGAGTAAGAGGAGGGAGTAGTGAGGTAAGAGGAGGGAGTAGTGAGGTAAGAGGAGGTGGGGAGGGGGGGGGGAGTTCCATAACTCATGTGGTCAACACAGAGGAGAGGCGCCACAGGTCTCACCTGCCCCCCCCCCTCCCTCACCCCACTTAGAGAGGGGGGGTGTGAGGTGTAACACGCTCTCCCTCACCAAGCTGACCGCCTCATGAATACTGTCCCGGGGGTGTGGTGTGGGTCCTGGTGCTCTCTCACCTCTCGGTCTCTCTCTCTCTCTCTCTCTCTCTCTCTCTCTCTCTCTCTCTCTCTCTCTCTCTCTCTCTCTCTCTCTCTCTCTCTCTCTCTCTCTCTCTCTCTCACACACCTCTCTTTCTCTCTCTCTCTAATGTTACAACTTGTTCAAGTAATCTTGGAGTATCTTACAATCCTCTTCTGTCACAACTCAGCCCAACCACTTGTGGTGGACGGTACTGGTTGAGCGACGGTCTCGCTTCATGCAGGTCGGCGTTCAATCCCCTCGACCGTCCAAGTGGTTAGACACCATTCCTCCCGCCGTCACATCCCAAATCCTTATCCTGACCCTTAGTGCTATTTAGTCGTAATGGCTTGGCGCTTTACCCTGCTAGTTACCTTTCCTTCGCCTCATTATTTCCTCGACATATAGGACTCTACTCCTGTAAACATGTCATTAACGTATATTATAAATAGAACTGGTCCCAGCACCGATCCTTGAGGTACTCCGCTCGTTACTGTTCGTCAGTCCCAACTTCTCGCCCCTGACTGTTACTCTCTGGCTCCTTCTTGTTAGGTAGTTCCTTACCCATATTAAGGCTTTCCCGCTTACTCCCGCCCGCCTGCCTCTCAACTTGGTACAGTAATGTCTTGTGTGGTCCAGAAATATGCAGTCTGCTCATCCTTCCTTGTCCTGCCTTATTCTTCTTACTTTATCATGGAATTCCAGAGGTCTGTTAGGCAGGATTTCCCTTCCCTCAACCCATGTTGGTGTTTGTTTACATCCCTAATGTTCTCCAGGTGTGCAACCAGTCTTAACCTGATTGTTCTCTCAAGTACTTTACAGGGGGATGCTTGTCAGTGATACAGGTCTGTAGTTAAGTGCCTCCTCCCTATCATCTTTCTTGAAGATTGGTACCACATTTGCCTTCTTCCAGCAACTGGGCAATTCTCCCGTTATAAGTGACCCATTAAAGATCCTAGCCAGAGGCACGCTGAGGGCCTGCGTTGCCTCCTTTAGTATCCACGGGGATACTTTGCCTTTTGACGCTGTCGACCATAGCGTTAAAAATCAGGTGCTTTATTTATGTAAATAACTACGTCGTTATGACGCTTTCTGTGAGTCAATAACAGAAAGCAACGTCGCTTAATCTACCTCATCTTAAACGTACTCCGTCAAAATTGCGTTGTTGTGTATAAATTAAATCACGACAATATTGAAGGTTTGGCCAGTTTGTGTTTGAGAGTGGAACACGTGACCTGACCGAGGGAAAGACCGTAGTTGAAGTGACTGAAGGATTTTCCCGCTAAATGCTTACTTAAACTCGCTAGACACAGCCAACACACTCACACACGCACTCGAGAACACACTCACACACGCCCCGAGTCCACTGGTGCCGTAAGGGCTAATCACGTGTGCTTGAGGACCACTCCTACTCATCTACGCCTTTTGTACTTCTCACTTTTTGTAACCCAAAATCTCGCGATGTAAAGTGCAGCGAGGCATGACGACATTTGTTCCTGGGGGCGTGGTCTGTTCCTGGGGGCGTGGTCTGTTCCTGGGGGCGTGGTCTGTTCCTGGGGGCGTGGTCTGTTCCTGGGGGCGTGGTCTGTTCCTGGGGGCGTGGTCTGTTCCTGGGGGCGTGGTCTGTTCCTGGGGGCGTGGTCTGTTCCTGGGGGCGTGGTCTGTTCCTGGGGGCGTGGTCTGTTCCTGGGGGCGTGGTCTGTTCCTGGGGGCGTGGTCTGTTCCTGGGGGCGTGGTCTGTTCCTGGGGGCGTGGTCTGTTCCCGTGGGCGGGGTGTGTTCCTGGGGGCGTGGTCTGTTCCTGGGGGCGTGGTCTGTTCCTGGGGGCGTGGTCTGTTCCTGGGGGCGTGGTCTGTTCCCGGGGGCGTGGTGTGTTCCCGTGGGCGTGGTGTGTTCCCGTGGGCGTGGTGTGTTCCCGTGGGCGTGGTGTGTTCCCGTGGGCGTGGTCTGTTCCCGTGGGCGTGGTCTGTTCCCGTGGGCGTGGTCTGTTCCCGTGGGCGTGGTGTGTTCCCGTGGGCGTGGTGTGTTCCCGTGGGCGTGGTGTGTTCCCGTGGGCGTGGTGTGTTCCCGTGGGCGTGGTGTGTTCCCGTGGGCGTGGTGTGTTCCCGTGGGCGTGGTCTGTTCCCGTGGGCGTGGTCTGTTCCCGTGGGCGGGGTCTGTTCCCGTGGGCGTGGTCTGTTCCCGTGGGCGGGGTGTGTTCCCGTGGGCGGGGTGTGTTCCCGTGGGCGTGGTCTGTTCCCGTGGGCGTGGTCTGTTCCCGTGGGCGGGGTCTGTTCCCGTGGGCGGGGTGTGTTCCCGTGGGCGTGGTCTGTTCCCGTGGGCGTGGTCTGTTCCCGTGGGCGGGGTCTGTTCCCGTGGGCGTGGTCTGTTCCCGTGGGCGTGGTCTGTTCCCGTGGGCGGGGTGTGTTCCCGTGGGCGGGGTCTGTTCCCGTGGGCGGGGTCTGTTCCCGTGGGCGGGGTCTGTTCCCGTGGGCGGGGTCTGTTCCCGTGGGCGGGGTCTGTTCCCGTGGGCGGGGTCTGTTCCCGTGGGCGGGGTCTGTTCCCGTGGGCGGGGTCTGTTCCCGTGGGCGTGGTCTGTTCCCGTGGGCGGGGTCTGTTCCCGTGGGCGGGGTCTGTTCCCGTGGGCGTGGTCTGTTCCCGTGGGCGGGGTCTGTTCCCGTGGGCGTGGTCTGTTCCCGTGGGCGTGGTCTGTTCCCGTGGGCGTGGTCTGTTCCCGTGGGCGGGGTCTGTTCCCGCGGGCGTGGTCTGTTCCCGCGGGCGGGGTCTGTTCTTGTGGGCGGGGTCTGTTCTTGTGGGCGGGGTCTGTTCCCGCGGGCGGGGTCTGTTCCCGCGGGCGGGGTCTGTTCCCGCGGGCGGGGTCTGTTCCCGCGGGCGGGGTCTGTTCCCGTGGGCGTGGTCTGTTCCCGTGGGCGTGGTCTGTTCCCGTGGGCGGGGTCTGTTCCCGCGGGCGGGGTCTGTTCTTGTGGGCGTGGTCTGTTCCCGTGGGCGGGGTCTGTTCCCGCGGGCGGGGTGTGTTCTTGTGGGCGGGGTCTGTTCCCGCGGGCGGGGTCTGTTCCCGTGGGCGGGGTCTGTTCCCGTGGGCGGGTCTAGTCCCACAAACATACTTTGGTTCGATTCCATCTCCCAGCAAGGTACACAGGGGCAGTACACAGGGGCAGTACACACAGTGGGTGCAGCAGGACACAGGGGCAGTACTCAGGGGCAGTACACACAGTGGGTGCAGCAGGACACAGGGGCAGAACACAGGGGCAGTACACAGGGGCAGGGGGCAGTACTCAGGGGCAGTACACACAGTGGGTGCAGCAGGACACAGGGGCAGGGGGCAGTACACAGGGGCAGTACTCAGGGGCAGGACACAGAGGCAGGGGCCGCTCCTCCAGACCTGTAAGACAGAAAATGTGAAGTTAGTTTAAGGTTGGTGAGCGTGGAGGAGGTGTTGGCCAAGCACTTGTAAGACGGGACAACAAGTGTCTTGGTGCTGAGGGCCTCCACAGAGACAACTTGTTGCTCAAGCACTCGCCAAGAGTACAATGGGCACGTACCCTCTTCAGGGGGCACGGACCCCCTTCAGGGGGCACGTACCCTCTTCAGGGGGAATGTACCCTCTTCAGGGGGCACGTACCCTCTTCAGGGGGCACGTACCCTCTTCAGGGGGCACGTACCCTCTTCAGGGGGCACGGACCCTCTTCAGGGGGCACGGACCCTCTTCAGGGGGCACGTACCCTCTTCAGGGGGCACGGACCCTCTTCAGGGGGCACGGACCCTCTTCAGGGGGCACGTACCCTCTTCAGGGGGTACGTACCCTCTTCAGGGGGTACGTACCCTCTTCAGGGAGCACGGACCCTCTTCAGGGGGCACGGACCCTCTTCAGGGGCAGGTACACCACGGTACGTGTGTACACCACGGTACGTGTGTACACCACGGTACGTGTGTACACCACGGTACGCGTGTATGTACACCACGGTACGCGTGTGTGTACACCACGGTACGCGTGTGTGTACACACCACGGTACGCGTGTGTGTACACCACGGTACGCGTGTGTGTACACACCACGGTACGCGTGTGTGTACACACCACTGTACGCGTGTATGTACACCACGGTACGCGTGTGTGTACACACCACGGTACAAAGATTTACTAAACAATTAGATAGTAGAATTTTGTACTATTCACTTTATAGTCCGAAGAAATGAAGCTAAAAACAAAATTCAATATTGTTAGGCTTAGTGTAGCACACACATGCACTATATTAGGCCTAGTCTAGCACACACATGCACTATATTAGGCCTAGTCTAGCACACACATGCACTATATTAGGCCTAGTCTAGCACACACATGCACTATATTAGGCCTAGTCTAGCACACACATGCACTATATTAGGCCTAGTCTAGCACACACATGCACTATATTAGGCCTAGTCTAGCACACACATGCACTATATTAGGCCTAGTCTAGCACACACATGCACTATATTAGGCCTAGTCTAGCACACACATGCACTATATTAGGCCTCGGCGTGCATTAGGCCTAGTATAGCACATACATGCACTGTATTAGGCCTAGTCTAGCACACACATGCACTATATTAGGCCTCACATAGCGTGTATTAGGCCTAGTATAGCACACACATGCACTGTATTAGGCCTAGTATAGCACACACATGCTCTATATTAGGCCTAGTATAGCACACACATGCACTATATTAGGCCTCACATAGCGTGTATTAGGCCTAGTATAGCACACACATGCACTATATTAGGCCTCACATAGCGTGTATTAGGCCTAGTATAGCACACACATGCACTATATTAGGCCTCACATAGCGTGTATTAGGCCTAGTATAGCACACACATGCACTATATTAGGCCTCACATAGCGTGTATTAGGCCTAGGAAGGTTAGGATGGTTTAGCATGTCTTTGCAACATAAATATTAAATCATTTCCGGTTTGTCCAAATTGAATAGTACATATAGTTACTTTGTGTTGTAAGTGGGTATATGTACTACGGTGGTAATGGCGACTATAAGTAAGTGGGTATATGTACTACGGTGGTAATGGCGACTATAAGTAAGTGGGTATATGTACTATGGTGGTAATGGCGACTATAAGTAAGTGGGTATATGTACTACGGTGGTAATGGCGACTATAAGTAAGTGGGTATATGTACTACGGTGGTAATGGCGACTATAAGTAAGTGGGTATATGTACTACGGTGGTAATGGCGACTATAAGTAAGTGGGTATATGTACTATGGTGGTAATGGCGACTATAAGTAAGTGGGTATATGTACTACGGTGGTAATGGCGACTATAAGTAAGTGGGTATATGTACTACGGTGGTAATGGCGACTATAAGTACTACCAGAACAGGAGGATGGGCTGCCGGAACGTGAGAATAATAACACTAGAACACAAGAGGTAGAACAAGGCTCATAAGCCAAGCATCAAGAACTAGACCTCACTACCCACGAGTCATTCGAAGGTAAATACTGAGCACAAGGGTAAGCACAGCTGTTTAACGTACGTAGGAGACAGATGAGGCCGGGGGAGACATGATTACCATATGCAAGATTCTCGGGAGACAAGGGGGGGGGGGGACACAGGTGGAGACTGAGTGCCTACATGAGCCACAGAGACGTTAGAAGGAACTGTCTCAGTGTGGGAGTAGTTAACAGGTGGAATGCATTAGGCAGTGATGTGGTGGAGGCTGACTCCATACACAGTTTATAATGTAGATATGATAGAGCCCAGTAGGCTCAGGAACCTGTACATCTTCCCTCAGTTATGGTGTTATTCTGTATTCATAGTAAACAGTTTACAAGCTGGGGAGCACTACCAGGTCATCTATAACCAGGGGTTGTGAACCATAGTAAACAGTTTACAAGCTGGGGAGCACTACCAGGTCATCTATAACCTGGGGTTGTAAACCATAGTAAACAGTTAACAAGCTGGGGAGCACTACCAGGTCATCTATAATCAGGGGTTGTGAACCATAGTAAACAGTTTACAAGCTGGGGAGCACTACCAGGTCATCTATAACCTGGGGTTGTAAACCATAGTAAACAGTTAACAAGCTGGGGAGCACTACCAGGTCATCTATAATCAGGGGTTGTGAACCATAGTAAACAGTTTACAAGCTGGGGAAGTACTACGAGGTTGTTAATAACAACATTGGGTTGTGGAGGACTTCACAGCATTTGCCAGCTCTTAGACTCTAATAAATAAGAAGCCGCCATGATGGAGCAAAGATGTAGATGTTTCGTCAGTGAACATGTAAACATTCGTGGCGCAGTAATATCACAGTCTAACGTGCCTATTGCTCTTGTTATCTCAAACTGCCTCACTTATACTCTAAAACATCTGAGGCTAATTTCCTGCTTTTATCTCATTATTCAAGACATGCTGAATTAATTTAAGAAGATTGTTGATAATTGAACAGCAACAATCACTCGCTGCAGAATTGATCTGTTGAACATGATAGATAATCTTGCAGTTGACTTTGTCCCAGTCTGCTCCACATTCACCCCTTGCTCTCACTCACTACGTTACTAATGCAACGCTTTTATCTAACTAGAAACGTACAACATTCATGTGTTTTAATGTTTATGGGTAGTAATGGGGCAGGAGAAAATAACATGATGTTTAACAGTGATAAATTCCAGGTACTCAGGTACAGTTAAAATGAGAACCTTAAACATAATACAGGGTACAAAACACAATCATATCTGCCCATAGTAGGAAACAGCATGTAAAGGATTTGGGAATAATGATGTCCGACGATCTAACGTTTAGGGAGCATAACCAAGCAAATATTGCGTCAGCCAGAAAAATTATAGAATGGATTAATGGGATTACGAGAACTTTCAAGTCCAGGGATCCCATCACAATGGTTGTACTCTTCAAATCACTTGTGTTGTCCCGTCTTGAGTACTGCTCAGTACTCACTTCCCCCTTCAGAGCAGGAGAGATTGCTGAAATAAAGGGAATACAGAGAACATATACGGCACGCATAGACGAGATAAAGCACCTAAATTATTGGGATCGTCTCAAAGCTCTCCAAATGTACTCTCTAGAAAGGAGACGAGAGAGATATCAAATAATATACACATGGAAGATACTGTAGGGACAGGTCCCTAATCTACACAGTAAAATAACAACATACTGGAGTGAACGATATGGAAGAAAATGCAGAATAGAACCGGTGAAGAGCAGAGGTGCCATAGGCACAATCAGAGAACACTGTATAAACATCAGAGGTCCGCGGTTGTTCAACGTCCTCCCAGCAAGCATAAGAAATATTGCCGGAACAACCGTGGACATCTTCAAGAGGAAACTAGACTGTTTCCTCCAAGGAGTGTCGGACCAACCTGGCTGTGGTGGGTATGTGGGCCTGCGGGCCGCTCCAAGCAACAGCCTGGTGGACCAAACTCTCACAAGTCAAGCCTGGCCTCGGGGCGGGCTTGGGGAGTAGAAGAACTCCCAGAACCCCATCAACCAGGTATCAACGGGTGTGTCCAGACTGGCGGTGGAGGGTAGTGGACGTGGCGGCGGCGGCCAGATACACATGGCAGGTCCTGGTCCGGTGGTAGAGCACAAACGATGTTTTCCTGGTAACACTTGTGTGTGGCCAGGCATGTGGTGTGTAGGCGTGTACAGGAAGCCCTACACTTTCATACACCTTGACACACCCAAACACTTCCCACCAACGCCCTCACCCCGATCCCACTCCGCTCACACCACTTGACAAGCCTCACATTAGAACAACTTTTGTCTAGCCTCAACAACTCGCCCAGCCTTAAGCCTAGCTTAAACAACCCATCTAACCTTTCGACGCAGATGCTCATTTTTGCATAGGCAAGCGAAACGTCAGTATTGCGGTGGTTTTAATTTCACCAAAGTATCATGATTTTTAACGCTGTGGTTCTTTCCTGCTACAGGTCACTCTCTCTCTCTCTTGCCCCAATACGTCATCTTTTGGGGTAGTGGGTAGGACCCTGACCTACCGTCAGTGGGGTAGATGGGCAGCTCCTATTGGTCCGTGACTCACCGTCAGTGGGGTAGGTGGGTAGGACCCTGACCCACCGTCAGTGGGGTAGGTGGGCAGCTCCTATTGGTCCGTGACTCACCGTCAGTGGGGTAGATGGGTAGGGCCCTGACCCACCGTACGTGGGGTAGGTGGGTAGGACCCTGACCCACTGTACGTAGGATAGGTGGGCAACTCCTACTGGTCCCTGACCCACCGTCAGTGGGGTAGGTGGGTAGGACCCTGACCCACCATGACACAAGGAATAGAAAAACTGACTTCTGAAGCATAAGAAGTCTGTCTGAAACATGTTCCTTTGAGGAAAGCCAGAAAGAGGTCCAACGTAGAAAGAGAACGCAGACGACACTACAAAAGAAGATAAAAATATCGAAAATGCTGAAGCAGACACGACGACTTTCCAAACAAAGAAGGAATAACTTAAACAGGCAAATTGAAGAAATTGAACAGAGACTCAAGCATTCCTATCAGACTGACGAAAGGCAACTAGAGTAGAAAGCAATTCAAGAAATAAAGAAAAATCCAAAATATTGCTTCACATATGCGAAATCAAAAGCAAAAACCACTGCCAGTATTGGACCTATTCGTATAAGTAAAGGTTCATTCACTGAGGATAAAAGATAAATTAGTGAAATCCTAAAAAAGCAGTATGAGGACATGTTTAGCACTCCGATACACAGCATGAAAGTAGAAGATCCGGACAACTTCTTTATGCGTGATATCCAAACACCTGTAAATATAACTGATATCAACACGAGCGTAACAGATTTTGAAAGAGAAATTGACAATATGCTCATGTACTCAGCCCCGGGATCAGACTCATGGAATTCAATTTTTATAAAGAAATGCAAAGTGCCAGTAGCACAGGCACTCAGTATAGTGTGGAGGAAGAGCTTGGACACGGGGGAGATACCAGATGCGCTTAAAGCAGCAGACATAGCCCCTCTACACAAGGGAGGGAGCAAAGCATTGTCAAAGAATTATAGACCAGTTGCACTAACGTCGCACATAATAAAAGTATTTGAGAGTGTGATCAGGAGTCAGGTCACTAGATTCATGGAGACCAATGACCTCCACAATCCAGGCCAACATGGATTTAGAGCGGGAAGATCGTGCCTCTCACAGCTACTTGACCACTACGACAAAATCACTGAGGCATTAGAAGGAAAAAAGAATGCAGATGTTGTATACACGGGTTTCGCAAAGGCTTTCGATAAATGTGACCATGGAGTGATAGCACACAAAATGAGGTCAATGGGAATAACTGGTAAAGTAGGACACTGGATACTCAGTTTTCTGTCGAACAGAACACAGAGAGTAACAGTCAATCATATAAAATCGAATCCAAGCGTAGTTAAAAGCTCAGTACCTCAGTCTGTACTGTATGGTGCAAGGACTGTACCTCAGGGTACAGATCTTGAACCCCTGTTTTTCCGTATTCTCATATCAGATATAGACTCAAATACAAGTCACAGCTTCGTATCATCTTTTGCAGATGACACAAAAATCAGCATGAAAATTACCTCTGTTGAAGGCATTGAGAAACTACAAGCAGATATTAAAAAAAGTTTTTGAATGGGCAGCAGACAATAACATGATGTTTAACAGTGATAAATTCCAGGTACTCAGGTACGGTAAAAATGAGAACCTTAAACATAATACAGGGTACAAAACACAATCATATCTGCCCATAGTAGGAAAACAGCATGTCAAGGATTTGGGAATAATGATGTCTGACGACCTAACGTTTAGGGAGCATAACCAAGCAAATATTGCGTCAGCCAGGAGAATGATAGGATGGATTACGAGAACTTTCAAATCCAGGGATCCCATCACAATGGTTGTACTCTTCAAGTCACTTGTGTTGTCCCGTCTTGAGTACTGCTCAGTACTCACTTCCTCCTTCAGAGCAGGAGAGATTGCTGAAATAGAGGGAATACAGAGAACATATACGGCACGCATAGACGCGATAAAGCACCTAAATTATTGGGATCGTCTCAAAGCTCTCCAAATGTACTCACTAGAAAGGAGACGAGAGAGATACCAAATAATATACACATGGAAAATACTGGAGGGCCAGGTCCCAAATCTACACAGTAAAATAACAACGTACTGGAGTGAACGATATGGAAGAAAGTGCAGAATAGAACCAGTGAAGAGCAGAGGTGCCATAGGCACAATCAGAGAACACTGTATAAACATCAGAGGTCCAGTGAAGAGCAGAAGTGCCATAGGCACAATCAGGGAACACTGTATAAACATCAGAGGTCCAGTGAAGAGCAGAGGTGCCATAGGCACAATCAGAGAACACTGTATAAACATCAGAGGTCCAGTGAAGAGCAGAAGTGCCATAGGCACAATCAGAGAACACTGTATAAACATCAAAGGTCCAGTGAAGAGCAGAGGTGCCATAGGCACAATCAGAGAACACTGTATAAACATCAGAGGTCCACGGTTGTTCAACGTCCTCCCAGCGAGCATAAGAAATATTGCCGGAACAACCGTGGACATCTTCAAGAGGAAACTAGATAGTTTCCTCCAAGGAGTGCCGGACCAACCGGGCTGTGGTGGGTATGTGGGCCTGCGGGCCGCTTCAAGCAACAGCCTGGTGGACCAAACTCTCACAAGTCATGCCTGGCCTCGGGCCGGGCTTGGGGTAGATGGGTAGGACTCTGACCCACCGTCAGTGGGGTAGACCCTGACCCACCGTCAGTGGGGTAGACCCTGACCCACCGTCAGTGGGGTAGACCCTGACCCACCGTCAGTGGGGTAGACCCTGACCCACCGACAGTTGGGTAGACCCTGACCCACCGACAGTGGGGTAGACCCTGACCCACCGACAGTGGGGTAGACCCTGACCCACCGTCAGTGGGGTAGACCCTGACCCACCGACAGTGGGGTAGACCCTGACCCACCGTCAGTGGGGTAGACCCTGACCCACCGACAGTGGGGTAGACCCTGACCCACCGTCAGTGGGGTAGACCCTGACCCACCGTCAGTGGGGTAGACCCTGACCCACCGTCAGTGGGGTAGACCCTGATCCACCGACAGTGGGGTAGACCCTGACCCACCGTCAGTGGGGTAGACCCTGACCCACCGACAGTGGGGTAGACCCTGACCCACCGACAGTGGGGTAGACCCTGACCCACCGTCAGTGGGGCAGGTTGCTGGGATATGTATGCCTGGTCTGGTCCATTTAAGGGGACGGGTTAACTGTATAGCGCCGTGCACTTATATGGTACGTTGTGGTAACCGGCTCCCCCAGCCTCCCCCCCCGCCAGCCCTCACCCCTCCCCAACACTCCTCTCCCCCCCCAACATCATAGACACAGGCTGGCCCCATCTCACACACAACACGTCGCTAACAGTATCACCTCCCTCAGACCGTACATATGGGACGTGTTAGTACACTTAAGGCGCCCATAATACCCAAGTTCTCAAAGCCTCGACAAGTTAAGTGGCTTACTGCTCATCCTATTTTCACGGCTACGTAAAACAGGTAAATTTTATTCGCTTCTGACGAGGCAAAATAGTTATTTTGTTTAGTAATATAGTTAGGTAAAACAGTTACGTGTTTTACATGTGTGATTAGGCAAAACAATTACATTTTCTACGTTTGTGGTTAGTGAAGACAGTTGCATTGTGTACGGAGTGGCAAAGTGAGAGACCGAGGCGGTCAAGGACGTCGCCTCTCTAACCATTCCTGAGATGACGTACACCACCAGCCCATCCGCCCACCTCCCAGCCTCACCTACTCATGCTAGCCTAATAATTCCCAGTCATCTCTGTTACCATGGCTACGGTCTTGATGATCCCTACCATCTAACTCTTGGTTGGATACATACGGTGACTACCATGTATACCCAGTCAGTATACGGTGATGTGGACACTAATACGCCGTGAAGACGGGTGTATACCCCTGATCCTGGGGCGGTGGGGGGGGGGGAGTGTAAGACAGCTACACCGCGCGACACACAGGCAAGTGATAAAGAGTTCTCCTAATGGGTTAATGTTTTGTGTAACAACACTTTGTGTATTTGTGTGCATGTTGATGTGTTGTGTGTGGGTACTTCCAGTCTTGACAACTGTGTGTGGGTACTTCCAGTCTTGACAGGTGTGTGTGGGTCCTTCCAGTCTTGACAGGTGTGTGTGGGTACTTCCAGTCTTGACAGGTGTGTGTGGGTACTTCCAGTCTTGACAACTGTGTGTGGGTACTTCCAGTCTTGACAGGTGTGTGTGGGTCCTTCCAGTCTTGACAGGTGTGTGTGGGTACTTCCAGTCTTGACAGGTGTGTGTGGGTACTTCCAGTCTTGACAGGTGTGTGTGGGTACTTCCAGTCTTGACAGGTGTGTGTGGGTACTTCCAGTCTTGACAGGTGTGTGTGGGTACTTCCAGTCTTGACAGGTGTGTGTGGGTACTTCCAGTCTTGACAGGTGTGTGTGGGTACTTCCAGTCTTGACAGGTGTGTGTGGGTACTTCCAGTCTTGACAGGTGTGTGTGGGTACTTCCAGTCTTGACAGGTGTGTGTGGGTACTTCCAGTCTTGACAGGTGTTGGTGGGTACTTCCAGTCTTGACAGGTGTTGGTGGGTACTTCCAGTCTTGACAGGTGTTGGTGGGTACTTCCAGTCTTGACAGGTGTGTGTGGGTACTTCCAGTCTTGACAGGTGTGTGTGGGTACTTCCAGTCTTGACAGGTGTTGGTGGGTACTTCCAGTCTTGACAGGTGTTGGTGGGTACTTCCAGTCTTGACAGGTGTTGGTGGGTACTTCCAGTCTTGACAGGTGTTGGTGGGTACTTCCAGTCTTGATAGGTGTTGGTGGGTACTTCCAGTCTTGACAGGTGTTGGTGGGTACTTCCAGTCTTGACAGGTGTTGGTGGGTACTTCCAGTCTTGACAGGTGTTGGTGGGTACTTCCAGTCTTGACAGGTGTGTGTGGGTCCTTCCAGTCTTGACAGGTGTGTGTGGGTACTTCCAGTCTTGACAGGTGTGTGTGGGTACTTCCAGTCTTGACAGGTGTTGGTGGGTACTTCCAGTCTTGACAGGTGTGTGTGGGTACTTCCAGTCTTGACAGGTGTTGGTGGGTACTTCCAGTCTTGACAGGTGTTGGTGGGTACTTCCAGTCTTGACAGGTGTTGGTGGGTACTTCCAGTCTTGACAGGTGTGTGTGGGTACTTCCAGTCTTGACAGGTGTGTGTGGGTACTTCCAGTCTTGACAGGTGTTGGTGGGTACTTCCAGTCTTGACAGGTGTTGGTGGGTACTTCCAGTCTTGACAGGTGTTGGTGGGTACTTCCAGTCTTGACAGGTGTTGGTGGGTACTTCCAGTCTTGATAGGTGTTGGTGGGTACTTCCAGTCTTGACAGGTGTTGGTGGGTACTTCCAGTCTTGACAGGTGTTGGTGGGTACTTCCAGTCTTGACAGGTGTTGGTGGGTACTTCCAGTCTTGACAGGTGTGTGTGGGTACTTCCAGTCTTGACAGGTGTGTGTGGGTATTTCCAGTCTTAACAGGTGTGTGTGGGTGTGTACATGTTGACGAGTCTTGGCCTTCTGCAGTTACCTTTGTTCTTATATAGTCAGATGGAGATGTAGGGAAGCCCAAGAGAGTTTAATATCAACAGTAAGACAAAAGAAATATATCACAAAATAATTAGGTTTAGACTACTTACACACTTAGAAACGATTAGATATTTAAACACCAACATGGGTTGAGGGAAGGGAAATCCTGCCTAACAGACCTCTGGAATTCTATGATAAAGTAAGAAGAATAAGGCAGGACAAGGAAGGATGAGCAGACTGCATATTTCTGGACCACACAAGACATTACTGTACCAAGTTGAGAGGCAGGCGGGCGGGAGTAAGCGGGGAAGCCTTAATATGGGTAAGGAACTACCTAACAGGCAGGAGCCAGAGAGTAACAGTAAGGGGCGAGAAGTTGGACTGACGAACAGTAACGAGCGGAGTACCTCAAGGATCGGTGCTGGGACCAGTTCTATTTATAATATACGTTAATGACATGTTTACAGGAGTAGAGTCCTATATGTCGATGTTCGCGGATGACGCAAAATTAATGAGAAGAATTATGACAGATGAGGATTGCAGGATCCTCCAAGAGGACTTAAACAAGTTGCAGAGATGGTCAGAAATTGGCACAGACTCAGGCACACAGAAGTGAATGTGCGTGCGTTCGTGCGTGCGTACGTGTGCGCGCGTATGTGTGCGTGTGTGTGTTACCTAGTGCTTGAGGGGGTTGAGCTCTGGCTCTTTGGTCCCGCCTCTCATCTGTCAATCAACTGGTTTTCGAGTTCGAGGGGGGGGGGGGGTGGTACATATGATGTAAACATGTGTGATTACAGACTTGCCCGCAGGTGTGTGTGGTTCAGATGTTTGTAGTGTTGTCTCTTCTTCACTACCGCACAATAAACACCTGATTATCTTTGTGTTTTAGTCTTTGTTTACCCTGAAGGTTTACGTGACAGTCGCTCACTGAAGGAAAAAGTGGAAACTTAAACAAAATGTGGAAATAATTATTTAGAATTTATAAAAACCAAATTTTGTGAAAATTTCATGAAAATGGAATGGAACTTTAATGAAAATTTGTGATGTTTGGTGACAGCATATTGTGGGAGTTTGTGCTTTAGCATATATAAGGAACTGGCAGTAGAGTCGGGGTCGCTCGCCACACACACGCCTGCACCCCGGGTTTGAATCCCAGGGTGGCACAGAAATGGTTGGACACATTTTCTTTCATCTGATTCATCTGTTCACCTAGTAGTAAGCAGGTACCCAGGAGTGAGTCAGCTTGCTGTGGGGTTGCATCCTGGGGGGGGGGGTTAATTTGACCCTGGGGAGGGAAGGGGGAGACCTCGATATATGCCTAACGTGTATGAATACACACTGGCTACCTGTCCCCCGACACAATGAATTATTATTATTATTATTATTATATTTGAATGTTTCCCGCCAAAACTGGTCCATAATATTCTTGCGGTATAAGTAACATTGTGTTGTCTTAGGTACAATTAATGTAAGTTTTAGTTACAAACAATTAATAATATTAGCCCCCCCCCCCTCTTTTTTGTTGTTGTTTTTAATGTAGACAAAAATGATTCACTGTAGACAATGTAGGCGGACTTAGTCTTCTTTGTGAGATGTTTGGTGTAGTGTTGTGGAGGGAGGCGGCTCCCAGAGCCTGTCTGTGTACTCACCTAGTTGTTTGCGGGGGTTGAGCTCTGGCTCTTTGGTCCCGCCTTTCAACTGTCAATCAACTGGTGTACAGGTTCCTGAGCCTATTGGGCTCTATCATATCTACATTATAAACTGTGTATGGAGTCAGCCTCCACCACATCACTGCCTAATACATTCCACCTGTTAACTACTCCCACATTGAAAAAGTTCTTTCTAACGTCTCTGTGGCTCATGTGGGTACTCAGTCTCCACCTGTGTCCCCTTGTTCGCGTCCCACCAGTGTTAAACAGTTAATACTTATCTACTCTGACAATTCCCCTGGGAATTTTGTAGGTAGTGATCATATCTCCCCTTACTCTTCTGTCTTCCAGTGTCGCGAGGTGCATTTCCCGCAGCCTTTCCTCGTAACTCATGCCTCTTAGTTCTGAGACTAGTCTAGTGGCATATATATGAACTTTTTCCACCTTCGTCTTGTGCTTGACAAGGTACGGGCTTGCCTCGTGTGTGTGTGTGTGTGTGTGTGTGTGTGTGTGTGTGTGTGTGTGTGTGTGTGTGTGTGTGTGTGTGTGTGTGTGTGTGTGTGTATAGAGTGATGGTGCCGACCTCCTGTGGCCGCTGCCATAATCTCCTCACATTAAACACCTTCATGTGTCTATCCATCTTACAATAACTGCTCTTGTTTTAACTTTGAAGAGACTTCTTGCCTACCATCTGTATTCTCTTCAGTATCTCTCATGTTGTCATCATATCCCCACTATTTATTCTCCTCATGGGTTGTGAAGTCACTTTAAAGAGACTGTTTTTGTCCATGTTTTAGATTTGACCTACTGGGAACAAGAGTTGCAAGTAGCACGGGCTATGGCGAGCCCGTAGTGGGCTTACATGGCACAGGAGCGGGGCTGTTATTGGTATAATCTCTTATATAGTGATCATGTCCTCTCTGTGATGTAGTAGATGAGGAGATGCGGTCATATTCAATGAGACATGTTTAAAAGAAAACCTTCTGCCAGTATACACTAATATATGTGTATATATATATAAATATATATATATATATATATATATATATATATATATATATATATATATATATATATATATGTCGTACCTAGTAGCCAGAACTCACTTCTGAGCCAACTATGCAAGGCCCAATTTGCCTAATAAGCCAAGTTTTCATGAATTAATTGCTTTTCGACTACCTAACCTAACCTAACCTAACTTTTTCGGCTACCTAACCTAACCTAACCTATAAAGATAGGTTAGGTTAGGTTAGGTAGGGTTGGTTAGGTTCGGTCATATATCTACGTTAATTTTAACTCCAATAAAAAAAAATTGACCTCTTACATAATGAAATGGGTTGCTTTATCATTTCATAAGAAAAAATTTAGAGAAAATATATTAATTCATGAAAACTTGGCTTATTAGGCAAATCGGGCCTTGCATTGTAGGCTGAAAAGTGAGTTCTGGCTACTAGGTACGACATATATATATATATATATATATATATATATATATATATATATATATATATATATATATATATATATATATATATATATATATATATATATATATATATATATAATATTGCATGATGGGTGATAAAAAATGTAAGGAGTAGAGAGTTATGGGGAAGAGGCCAGAAGCCCTGCAGGGGAGCGTAGCGTAGACTGGCGCAGATAGAACCATCAATGAGCACTACCATAAATGGTGGTGGGACCTGAGCCCGGCCCGCCCACCCGACCTGCATACTGAACTCCTCTGAGTCATGCCCCCCCCCCTCCTCCTCCACCTGCCCCCCCTCCACCTGCCCCCCCCTCCACCTGCCCCCCCCCTCCACCTGCCCCCCCCTCCACCTGCCCCCCCCCCTCCACCTGCCCCATGTTCCCCCCCCTCCACCTGCCCCATGTTCCTCCCCCTCCCCCATGTCCCCCCCCTCCACCTGCCCCATGTTCCTCCCCCTCCACCTGCCCCATGTTCCCCCCCCCCTCCACCTGCCCCATGTTCCCCCCCCCCCCTCCACCTGCCCCATGTTCCCCCCCCCCTCCACCTGCCCCATGTTCCCCCCCCTCCACCTGCCCCATGTTCCCCCCCCTCCACCTGCCCCATGTTCCCCCCCCTCCACCTGCCCCATGTTCCTCCCCCTCCACCTGCCCCATGTTCCCCCCCTCCACCTGCCCCATGTTCCCCCCCTCCACCTGCCCCATGTTCCCCCCCCCTCCACCTGCCCCATGTTCCCCCCCCTCCACCTGCCCCATGTTCCCCCCCCCCTCCACCTGCCCCATGTTCCCCCCCCCCTCCACCTGCTCCATGTTCCCCCCCCCTCCACCTGCCCCATGTTCCCCCCCTCCACCTGCCCCATGTTCCCCCCCCCTCCACCTGCCCCGTGTCCCCCCCCCTCCACCTGCCCCATGTTCCCCCCCCTCCACCTGCCCCATGTTCCCCCCCTCCACCTGCCCCATGTTCCCCCCCTCCACCTGCCCCATGTTCCCCTCCCCCTGCCCCATGTTCCCCCCCTCCCCCTGCCCCATGTTCCCCCCCCCTCCACCTGCCCCATGTTCCCCCCCCCTCCACCTGCCCCATGTTCCCCCCCCTCCACCTGCCCCATGTTCCCCCCCTCCACCTGCCCCATGTTCCCCCCCTCCACCTGCCCCATGTTCCCCCCCCTCCACCTGCCCCATGTTCCCCCCCCCCTCCACCTGCCCCATGTTCCCCCCCTCCACCTTCCCCATGTTCCCCCCCCCTCCACCTGCCCCGTGTCCCCCCCCTCCACCTGCCCCATGTTCCCCCCCTCCACCTGCTTCATGTTCCCCCCCCCTCCACCTGCCCCATGTTCCCCCCTCCACCATGTTCCCCCCCCCTCCACCTGCCCCATGTTCCCCCCTCCACCTGCCCCATGTTCCCCCCCCCTCCCCCTGCCCCATGTTCCCCTCCCCCCTCCCCCTGCCCCATGTTCCCCCCCTCCCCCATGTTCCCCCCCTCCCCCATGTTCCCCCCCCTCCACCTGCCCCATGTTCCCCCCCTCCACCTGCCCCATGTTCCCCCCCCTCCACCTGCCCCTGTTCCCCCCCCTCCACCTGCCCCATGTTCCCCCCT
Source organism: Procambarus clarkii (assembly GCF_040958095.1). Lineage (NCBI taxonomy): Eukaryota > Metazoa > Arthropoda > Malacostraca > Decapoda > Cambaridae > Procambarus > Procambarus clarkii. Next base: position 39,007,905 of record NC_091163.1, read on the forward strand.
CCACCTGCCCCATGTTCCCCCCCTCCACCTGCCCCATGTTCCCCCCCTCCTCCACCTGCCCCATGTTCCCCCCTCCATCTGCCCCATGTTCCCCCCCCCCTCCACCTGCCCCATGTTCCCCCCCCTCCACCTGCCCCATGTTCCCCCCCCTCCACCTGCCCCATGTTCCCCCCCCTCCACCTGCCCCATGTTCCCCCCCCTCCACCTGCCCCATGTTACCCCCCCTCCACCTGCCCCATGTTCCCCCCCTCCACCTGCCCCATGTTCCCCCCCTCCACCTGCCCCATGTTCCCCCCCCCTCCACCTGCCCCATGTTCCCCCCCCCTCCACCTGCCCCCCCCTCCACCTGCCCCCCCCCTCCACCTGCCCCCCCCTCCACCTGCCCCCCCCCTCCACCTGCCCCATGTTCCCCCCCTCCACCTGCCCCATGTTCCCCCCCTCCACCTGCCCCCCCCCCTCCACCTGCCCCATGTTCCCCCCCCTCCACCTGCCCCATGTTCCCCCCCTCCACCTGCCCCATGTCCCCCCCCTCCATCTGCCCCCCCTCCACCTGCCCCATGTTCCACCCCCTCCACCTGCCCCATGTTCGCCCCCCCTCCACCTGCCCCATGTTCCCCCCCTCCACCTGCCCCATGTTCCCCCCCCCCTCCACCTGCCCCATGTTCCCCCCCCCTCCACCTGCCCCATGTTCCCCCCCCCTCCACCTGCCCCATGTTCCCCCTCCCCTCCACCTGCCCCATGTTCCCCCCCCCTCCACCTGCCCCATGTTCCCCCCCCCTCCACCTGCCCCATGTTCCCCCCCCCTCCACCTGCCCCATGTTCCCCCCCTCCACCTGCCCCATGTTCCCCCCTCCACCTGCCCCATGTTCCCCCCCCCCTCCACCTGCCCATGCCCCCCCCTCCACCTGCCCCATGTTCCCCCCCCCTCCACCTGCCCCATGTTTCCCCCCCTTTACCTGCCCCATGCCCCCCCCCCTCCACCTGCCCCATGTTCCCCCCCCCCTCCACCTGCCCCATGTTCCCCCCCTCCACCTGCCCCATGTTCTCCCCCCCCCTCCACCTGCCCCATGTTCTCCCCCCCCCCTACCACGCCCCTCCACCACACACACCTGCAGCACCCTAAGTCATCTCAATGGGATATTATCCCACAATACACACTTCCAGGTGTGTGTTCTTGTTGCAGGTGTGTTGGGTGTTGTTCCATGTGTGTTGTTGCTGCAGGTGTGTTGGGTGTTGTTCCATGTGTGTTGTTGCTGCAGGTGTGTTGGGTGTTGTTCCATGTGTGTTGTTGCTGCAGGTGTGTTGGGTGTTGTTCCAGGTGTGTTGTTGCTGCAGGTGTGTTGGGTGTTGTTCCAGGTGTGTTGTTGCTGCAGGTGAGTTGGGTGTTCCATGTGTTCTTGTTGCAGGTGTGTTGGGTGTTGTTGCAGGTGTTGTGGGCCACACCCACCACACATGGAACCTACACAACCGTCTCTACCCACATCGCGGGTAGAAACGGTTGCGTAGGTTTCCTTCCACCTGATGACCCTGTTCACCTGGCAGCATATATATACACATGTGTGAACAGTATTGTGGGAGGCGTCCACGGGTAAGGTCATTGGTGTGACGGGAACCTCAATAAGCCTAACCGGTCCCAGCCATCGTGAACAAATATGAACGATGCGTATTGGGTCAGGTAATGTAGACGTTCACCGAGACAGAGTGAACATTTATATAATGTTCACTCGTTCTTCACCGACTCGGTAGTAGATGAACACTTATATGGTGTTCATTCCCCGCTGAACCAGACCTTTACACCCATATAAGGAACAGCTCCGTGTACACGCCATGCTGGAGTGTTCATTATATTGACAATGACTCCATGCTGGAGTGTTCATTATATTGACAATGACTCCATGCTGGAGTGTTCATTATATTGACAATGACTCCATGCTGGAGTGTTCATTATATTGACAATGACTCCATGCTGGAGTGTTCATTATATTGACAATGACTCCATGCTGGAGTGTTCATTATATTGACAATGACTCCATGCTGGAGTGTTCATTATATTGACAATGACTCCATGCTGGAGTGTTCATTATATTGACAATGACTCCATGCTGGAGTGTTCATTATATTGACAATGACTCCATGCTGGAGTGTTCATTATATTGACAATGACTCCATGCTGGTGTGTTCATAACTCATAACACACAAGGGGTGAACAGAGGCACAAGGGGAACTACAAGATCTATGCATAACACCAAAAATGGGATGACCTAATAAGCCAAATTCAAGTTCACTACAGAACCCCAGGAAAATTCTGGAAAAAAGTAAAGAACATGGTGGGGAACCTCAGCCCAGGAAACACCCCACATGGGGGTGGGGGGAACCTCAGCCCAGGAAACACCCCACATGGGGGGGGAACCTCAGCCCAGGAAACACCCCACATGGTGGGGAACCTCAGCCCAGGAAACACCCCACGTGGTGGGGAACCTCAGCCCAGGAAACACCCCACATGGGGGGGAACCTCAGCCCAGGAAACACCCCACGTGGTGGGGAACCTCAGGAAACACACTCTACGAGGAGAGGGAACAAGAACAGGAATTTAGGAAATTCTGAGGAAAAAATATTTCTGATAAACCCGGAAAAAATTTACAGTTTTGCCCCATTAACGAAAAGGAAATTACAACTCAAGTCGATAACAGAGCTGCAGCACTACTCCCGACGCAAACAATAGACCTTAACAACATACGCGATGACTGCCACCTTATGAAACACACAACCATTGCGGAGGTCCATAAAACAATTATGGGTTTCAAGAACAAGGCGCCGGGCAACAGCAGGATAAATAAGATGGTATTATCCAACCTACCAGTGATTGCACTCCATCAATACACATGTATAGTAAATGCAGCTCTTGCATCTGGACTATTCCCCACATACTTCAAGAATGCCACAATAAGATTAATCCCCAAGCCAGGTAAACCCCCAACCCAAACTGAAAACTACATGCCAATTTCCCTCCTCGAAGTACCAGGTAAAATCAGTGTAATATAGTGCTTAGAGACGTCTCGAAAGCCTTCGACAAAGTATGGCACACAGGCCTAAAATATAAGATATCTGAACTAGGACTTCCTGAGAGATTTACTGCTACTCTCTGCAGCTTTATAGACAACAGAACTGCTAGGCTTAATATCGGCAGCTACTTGGGTGACGTAATAGAACTGAAAAGTGGAGTACCACAAGGAAGCCGCCTCTCCCCCACGCTATTCAACATATATACAGCTGACCTGCCCCAACCCCAACATGGAGAATCCATCACATACGCTGACGATGTCACCCAAATAATATGCCAACCGGGACCATCAAAGCCGCTACTAGCCGACAAGACCAAGGCGGCAATTGAACTCATAAACAACTTTGAGAAAACAACGTTTCGGTCGTCCTGGACCATTCAAGTCGTCGTCCCTTCACTTTCTAGTGTGTGGTCTGGTCAGCATACTTCAGCCACGTTATTGTACCTCATCGCCTGCAATGGAAAATTAGCACTAACAAACAAAAGTTCCAGATAATACACATTGCGAAAAGAAACCCGGACCCCATCATCCTTGACAACCATCTGATCCAATATGCGGAGGTCGGCAGAATACTGGGACTTATGATCAATAGAACAGGGATACAAATTCATGTAATGGACCGACTAAACAAAGCCAAAGCAGCATTAGGAAAATTGAGGAGATTCCGAAGCCTCGGTACTAACATCCAGATCCACCTATATAAGGTTCTAGTTCGGCCGCTTCTAGAGTATCCCCCAGTACCACTACACACCATAAAGAAAACTAACATGCAGAAACTGCAAGCAGTGCAAAATAAGGCGCTAAGGAGAGCAGCAAAACACCGTCCACCATATGATCAGACAATCCAGGAGCTCCATGATCTGAACACACAGCCACTAAACATCAGACTACAGCACCAAGCCATCAGGGTGTGGAACACCATCCAAATGTTAGAGGACCCAATGTTAGAGGACCCAATGTTAGAAAGATTGCTCCAAGATGAGACGCCCCGCTCACACAGCTGGTGGCCCAAGATGAGACGCCCCACTCCCACAGCTGGTGGTCCAAGATGAGACGCCCCACTCCCACAGCTGGTGGCCCAAGATGAGACGCCCCGCTCCCACAGCTGGTGGCCCAAGATGAGACGCCCCACTCCCACAGCTGATGGCCCAAGATGAGACGCCCCGCTCCCACAGCTGGTGGCCCAAGATGAGACGCCCCGCTCCCACAGCTGGTGGCCCAAGATGAGACGCCCCGCTCCCACAGCTGGTGGCCCAAGATGAGACGCCCCACTCCCACAGCTGGTGGCCCAAGATGAGACGCCCCGCTCCCACAGCTGGTGGCCCAAGATGAGACGCCCCACTCCCACAGCTGGTGGCCCAAGATGAGACGCCCCACTCCCACAGCTGATGGCCCAAGAGCCTCGATTCGCTAGATGCAAACCCCGCCCCACAGTACATGATTCCTAGAAGAAATACTGACCAGATATCCTTCCCCCCCATTAATTGGAAAAGTTGAGTATGTATGTGATTACGTATGTGTATGCTTATGTATACGGGTATATATGTATAGGTGTATGTATGAATAACTCAATAAATAATAATAAAATAAAGAGCCTTAAACAGAACAAGATATGGAAGGATCGGAGTGTGTATATATGAATGCTACACAGTATTCATCTATAGACATCCATATATGGTGAAACACATGTGAAGAACCTCTCACACACTCACAGCTGCCTGACAAGAGGGAGCCAGCTTAGCTTAGCTGCCAACACCCACACATCGTGTCAGCAAGGCGGACAGCCCGCCTGCTATCATAACATGGTGTCAGCAAGGCGGACAGCCCGCCTGCTATCATAACATGGTGTCAGCAAGGCGGACAGCCCGCCTGCTGTCATAACATGGTGTCAGCAAGGCGGACAGCCCGCCTGCTGTCATAACATGGTGTCAGCAAGGCGGCCAGCCCGCCTTAGTTACAAGAGCGGCCTCCAGATGGCTCACCAACCAGTCCTCTGTCCTAATAACGTGGCATTTTGTACGCGGTACTCCGTTACAAATGCGACGTGTTAGTCAAAATGAAAGCATGGTAATATTAACGTTTCTGGAAGAGGAGGGGGGGGGGGAGGGGGACCTTTAGGGGGGGGGGGAGGAGGGGGACCTTTAGGGGGGGGGGAGGAGGGGGCCTCTAGGGGGGGGGGGAGGAGGGGGCCTCTAGGGGAGGGGGGGGGGGCAGGGCCTTCACAGACGGCGCCATACTGACGCTGGATCCACCTCCCACTCACCGGCTACTCACTCACTCATCATCCACTTTCACTCACCGGTTACTCACTATTCACTCACTCTCACCTTCCACCACCCCCCCCCTGTCCCGTCCCTTATCCTGACCCCTTCCCAGTGCTATATAGGTCTAATGGCTTGGCGCTTTCCCCTTAATTCCCTTCCCTTCACTCACCAGCTACTCACCAGCCTGCCACTCACCAGCCTGCCACTCACCGGTTACTCACCAGCCTGCCACTCACCGGTTACTCACCAGCCTGCCACTCACCGGTTACTCACCAGCCTGCCACTCACCGGTCAGTCACCAGCCTGCCACTCACCGGTTACTCACCAGCCTGCCACTCACCGGTTACTCACCAGCCTGCCACTCACCGGTTACTCACCAGCCTGCCACTCACCGGTCACTCACCAGCCTGCCACTCACCGGTTACTCACCAGCCTGCCACTCACCGGTCACTCACCAGCCTGCCACATATTCATCAACTTGACGATTTTGAAGTAATCTTATCAGTGGTCTTCATAACAGATTATAATGTGTGTATTAATGTTTTCAAGAGCAAGTTTGTGTTGACCAAGTTATTCCGGGTGTGTGAGGCAGGTGTGTGCGCGGCAGGTGTGTGCGAGGCAGGTATGTGCGAGGCAGGTGTGTGCGAGGCAGGTGTGTGCGAGGCAGGTGTGTGCGAGGCAGGTGTGTGCGAGGCAGGTGTGTGCGAGGCAGGTGTGTGCGAGGCAGGTGTGTGCGAGGCAGGTGTGTGCGAGGCAGGTGTGTGCGCGGCAGGTGTGTTTACTAGTTGTGTTTTTACGGGGGTTGAGCTTTGCTCTTTCGGCCCGCCTCTCAACTGTCAATCAACTGTTTACTAACTACTTTTTTTTTTTTTTCCCCACACCACACACACACACCCCAGGAAGCAGCCCGTGACAGCTGACTAGCTCCCAGGTACCTATTTACTGCTAGGTAACAGGGGCATTCAGGGTGAAAGAAACTTTGCCCATTTGTTTCTGCCTCGTGCGGGAATCGAACCCGCGCCACAGAATTACGAATCCTGCGCGCTATCCACCAGGCTACGAGGCCCCATTGTGCGAGGTGTGTCCGAGGCAGGTATGTGCGAGGCAGCAAGGGCTGTGAGTGACCAGGTGTATGAGAGGCAGCAAGTGCTATGAGTGACCAGGTGTATGAGAGGCAGCAAGGGGTGTGAGTGACCAGGTGTGAGAGAGGCAGCAAGGGCTGTGAGTGACCAGGTGTGTGTGAGAGGCAGCAAGGGCTGTGAGTGACCAGGTGTGTGTGAGAGGCAGCAAGAGCTGTGAGTGACCAGGTGTGAGAGGCAGCAAGGGCTGTGAGTGACCCTGGTGTGTGAGAGGCAGCAAGGGCTGTGAGTGACCCTGGTGTGTGAGAGGCAGCAAGGGCTGTGAGTGACCCTGGTGTGTGAGAGGCAGCAAGGGCTGTGAGTGACCAGGTGAGTGAGAGGCAGCAAGGGCTGTGAGTGACCCTGGTGTGTGAGAGGCAGCAAGGGCTGTGAGTGAGAGGCAGCAAGGGCTGTGAGTGACCCTGGTGTGTGAGAGGCAGCAAGGGCTGTGAGTGACCAGGTGTATGAGAGGCAGCAAGTGCTATGAGTGACCAGGTGTATGAGAGGCAGCAAGGGGTGTGAGTGACCAGGTGTGAGAGAGGCAGCAAGGGCTGTGAGTGACCAGGTGTGTGTGTGAGGCAGCAAGGGCTGTGAGTGACCAGGTGTGTGTGAGAGGCAGCAAGGGCTGTGAGTGACCAGGTGTGTGTGAGAGGCAGCAAGGACTGTGACCAGGTGTGAGAGGCAGCAAGAGCTGTGAGTGACCCTGGTGTGTGAGAGGCAGCAAGGGCTGTGAGTGACCCTGGTGTGTGAGAGGCAGCAAGGGCTGTGAGTGACCAGGTGAGTGAGAGGCAGCAAGGGCTGTGAGTGACCCTGGTGTGTGAGAGGCAGCAAGGGCTGTGAGTGACCAGGTGTGTGAGAGGCAGTAAGGGCTGTGAGTGACCAGGTGTGAGAGAGGCAGCAAGGGCTGTGAGTGACCAGGTGAGACATTGTTTACACTAGCGGTCACCCCCGACCAGGCTGCCACTCCCTGTCATTGCCTCTTCACTGCCCTAAAACTTTCTTCAGTTGGACTGGAAGAGGCACCGGTTAGTTGTGGGTTGTAACTAGCCGTTCATCCAGTGGCCTTTGTGGAGGAGTGTTTTTGCCTGGGCGCCGAGACCCGCCGCTGCTGCAGCTCCTGATGGCGACTGTTGCTCTTGCTGGAGCAGTTCTCGGCGCCAGTGATAATTATCCAACTTGTTTTTATTGGTGGCCGCCACAGGAGGAGTGGAGGAACGTTGGGAGGTTTTCCTGCGGTTGCTCTTCCCCCTCCTGCTCCACCCCCCTCCCCCCCCCCCCTCCCGGGGCTCCGTCATGGCCGCTTCAACGCCTACCTCGTCACTACGCCTATAATTCCCCGGGTAATTAGTTGGTTGGTATATAATTTCCAAGATGACCTTGCCATATCGCCAGTTGTTAAGAGGCTACAGACAAGTGCGCGCCAAAAATCAGCTGATAACATAACATATGTACGCCGGCCTGCATGGGACCGCCATGACAAACCTCCATAATGATTGAGCCAGTTTCGTATACTTTCGTCTACCCCCCCGGTTGGTTTATACCTGTTAAGTGACGCCCTCCGTCACTCCTAAGTCTACACCCGTCACACCGCCCACCTAACCACCTCTTTACCACTCTACATTAGTGATACACTGAAGGAGAGTTGAGAATTGGGTGTGAACGAACGGCTGTGGCATGAACCAACCGCAGTGAAACGTTGTGTGTTGTGGGGGCGACGGAGGAGCCAGTGTTGACAACTCGAGTTATTTGTCTAGTGTCGCCTAGTAACGGTCCGGGGATGGGCACGCGTCGCTCCTCCTAGTAATGGGGCACGCGACGCTCCTCCTAGTAGTGGGGCACGCGTCGCTCCTCCTAGTAGTGGGGCACGCGTCGCTCCTCCTAGTAGTGGGGCACGCGACGCTCCTCCTAGTAGTGGGGCACGCGTCGCTCCTCCTAGTAGTGGGGCACGCCACGTTCCTCCTAGTAGTGGGGCACGCGTCGCTCCTCCTAGTAGTGGGGCACGCGTCGCTCCTCCTAGTAGTGGGGCACGCGTCGCTCCTCCTAGTAGTGGGGCACGCGACGCTCCTCCTAGTAGTGGGGCACGCCACGCTCCTCCTAGTAGTGGGGCACGTGTCGCTCCTAGTAGTGGGGCACGCGTCGCTCCTCCTAGTAGTGGGGTACGCGTCGCTCCTAGTAGTGGGGCACGCGTCGCTCCTCCTAGTAGTGGGGCACGCCACGCTCCTCCTAGTAGTGGGGCACGCCACGCTCCTCCTAGTAGTGGGGCACGCGTCGCTCCTCCTAGTAGTGGGGCACGCGTCGCTCCTCCTAGTAGTGGGGCACGCGTCGCTCCTCCTAGTAGTGGGGCACGCGTCGCTCCTCCTAGTAGTGGGGCACGCCACGCTCCTCCTAGTAGTGGGGCACGCGTCGCTCCTCCTAGTAGTGGGGCACGCGTCGCTCCTCCTAGTAGTGGGGCACGCCACGCTCCTCCTAGTAGTGGGGCACGCCACGCTCCTCCTAGTAGTGGGGCACGCGTCGCTCCTCCTAGTAGTGGGGCACGCGTCGCTCCTCCTAGTAGTGGGGCACGCGTCGCTCCTCCTAGTAGTGGGGCACGCCACGCTCCTCCTAGTAGTGGGGCACGCCACGCTCCTAGTAGTAGTGGGGCACGCGTCGCTCCTAGTAGTGGGGCACGCCACGCTCCTCCTAGTAGTGGGGCACGCGTCGCTCCTCCTAGTAGTGGGGCACGCGTCGTTCCTCCTAGTAGTGGGGCACGCGTCGCTCCTCCTAGTAGTGAGGCACGCGTCGCTCCTCCTAGTAGTGAGGCACGCGTCGCTGCTCCTAGTAGTGAGGCACGCGTCACTCCTCCTAGTAGTGGGGCACGCGTCGCTCCTCCTAGTAGTGGGGCACGCGACGCTCCTCCTAGTAGTGGGCACGCAGCTCCTAGTAGTGGGGCACGCCACGCTCCTCTTAGTAAAGGGGGAAGCGTTGCGAGCTCCCTCTACTGAAACAGGGTGTTCGAAACCCCCCGTTTCAACTGTAAAAACACCTGTTTCAACGATATAGACACCTGTTTCAACGATATAGACACCTGCTTTAACTACATAGACAAGACAGTTGTTTCAAATCTACACACAAGATGGCCATTTGTGCAAGAAATAATGTTAATCTTTTATTTTAATTAATTATTCTTTAATTTAATAATTAATTTCATCTTCAAGTGTGTATTGTTGTGGCGGGAGCACAGAAACCAAGTTTACCAGAGCACAAGTTTACTAGACCTCAAGTATACCAGATCAAGTTTACCAGAACACATTTTACGTAACCTCAAGTTTACCAGACAAGTTTGCCAGATCATAAGTTTACCAGAGAAATGTCAGACCACAAGTTTACCAAAGCAAAAGTTTACCAGAGCACAAGTTTACCAGAGCGCAAGTTTGCCAGACCACAAGTTTACCAAACTACAAGTTTACGAAACCACCAATTTACTAGACCACAAGTTTATCAGAGCACAAGTTTGCCAGACCACAAGTTTACAAGACGACAAGTTTACCAGACCACGAGTTTACCAGAGCACAAGTTTACTAGACAACGAGTTTACCAGACCACAAGTTTACTAGACTACAAGTTTACCAGACCACAAGTTTACTAGACTACAAGTTTACCAGACCACAAGTTTACCAGAGGAAAGGTTTAGAGAGGGGGAGGAGGAGGGAATGTGTAGAGGGACCAACAACTAGAGAGAGTTTTGGGACTGTAGTCTACATGTAGACTAAAGAGGTGAGAGAGAAGAGGGCAGGTTAGTAGTCGCCGGAGAGGCTACAGATGGGCAGGGGTCACGGGGTATGACCCTGGGTATGTATGAGTAGGTACCGTGAGTGGGGTACAGATCACTCCCGCAACACACTACCCACACCATGGTACACCTTGCTGTACACGACGGTACACCTTGTACACCACGGTACACCGTGTTGTACACGGTACACCTTGCTAAACACCACACTACCTCCCACAGCTGCTTGTCATCCTTTGTAGGTAATTTCAAAATGAAAATTTCATCCGTAGAAGACTATTGCTATGCACCACGGTACACCTTGCTGTACACCACGGTACACCGTGTTGTACACCTTGCTGTACACTACGGTACACCTTGCTGTACACCACGGTATACTTGCTGTACACCACACTACCTCCCACAGCTGCTTGTCATCCTTTGTAGGTGATTTCAAAATGAAAATTTCATCCGTAGAAGACATTTGCTGTACACCACGGTACACCTTACTATACATCACGGTACACCTTGCTATACACCACGGTACACCTTGCTATACACCACGGTACACCTTGCTATACACCACGGTACACCTTGCTATACACCACGGTACACCTTGCTCTACACCATGGTACACCTTGCTGTACGCCACGGTACACCTTGCTGTACGCCACGGTACACCTTGCTGTACACTACGGTACACCTTGCTGTACACCACACTACCTCCCACAGCTGCTTTTCATCCTTTGTAGGCGATTTCAAAATGAAAATTTCATCCGTAGAAGACATTTGCTGTACACCACGGTACACCTTGCTATACACCACGGTACACCTTGCTATATACCACGGTACACCTTGCTATACACCACGGTACACCGTGTTGTACACCACAGTACACCTTGCTTTACACCACGGTACACCTTGCTGTACACCACGGTACACCTTACTGTACACCACGGTACACCTTGCTATACACCACGGTACACCTTGCTATACACCACGGTGCACCTTGCTATATACCACGGTACACCTTGCTATGCACCACGGTACACCGTGTTGTACACCACAGTACACCTTGCTATACACCACGGTACACCTTGATATACACCACGGTACACCTTACTGTACAGCACGGTACAGTATACTGTACACCTTTCTGTACACGACGATACCTCCCACAGCTGCTTTTCATCCTTTGTAGGCGATTTCAAAATGAAAATTTCATCCGTAGAAGACATTTGCTGTACACCATGGTGCACCTTGATATATACCACGGTGCACCTTACTGTACACCACGGTACACCTTGCTATACACCACGGTACACCTTGCTATACACCACGGTGCACCTTGCTATATACCACAGTACACCTTGCTGTTCACCACGGTACACCTTGCTGTACACCACGGTACACCTTGCTGTACACCACGGTACACCTTGCTGTACACCACGGTACACCTTGCTGTACACCACGGTACACCTTGCTGTACACCACGGTACACCTTGCTGTACACCACGGTACACCTTGCTGTACACTACGGTACACCTTGCTGTACACCCCGGTATACTTGCTGTACACCATACTACCTCCCACAGCTGCTTGTCTTCCTTTGTAGGTGATTTCAAAATGAAAATTTCATCCGTAGAAGACATTTGCTGTACACCACGGTACACCTTGCTATACACCACGGTACACCTTGCTATGCACCACAGTAAACCTTGCTATACACCACGGTACACCTTGCTATACATCACGGTACACCTTGCTATACATCACGGTACACCTTGCTATACACCACGGTACACCTTGCTATACACCACGGTACACCTTGCTATACACCACGGTACACCTTGCTATACACCACGGTACACCTTGCTCTACACCATGGTACACCTTGCTGTACGCCACGGTACACCTTGCTGTACACTACGGTACACCACACTACCTCCCACAGCTGCTTGTCATCCTTTGTAGGTGATTTCAAAATGAAAATTTCATCCGTAGAAGACATTTGCTGTACACCATGGTACACCTTGCTATACACCACGGTACACCTTGCTATATACCACGGTACACCTTGCTATACACCACGGTACACCGTGTTGTACACCACAGTACACCTTGCTATACACCACGGTGCACCTTGCTATATACCACGGTACACCTTGCTATACACCACGGTACACCGTGTTGTACACCACAGTACACCTTGCTATACACCACGGTACACCTTGCTGTACACCTTGTTGTACACCACAGTACACCTTGCTGTACACCGTGTTCTACACCACGGTACACCTTGCTGTACACCACAGTACACTGTGTTGTACACCACAGTCACCTTGCTGTACACCACGGTACACCTTGCTGTACACCACTGTACACCGTGTTGTACACCACAGTACACCTTGCTGTTCACCACGGTACACCTTGCTGTACACCACGGTACACCTTGCTGTACACCACGGTACACCTTGCTGTACACCACGGTACACCTTGCTATACACCACGGTACACCTTGCTGTACACCACGGTACACCTTGCTGTACACCACGGTACACCTTGCTGTACACTACGGTACACCTTGCTGTACACCCCGGTATACTTGCTGTACACCACACTACCTCCCACAGCTGCTTGTCATCCTTTGTAGGTGATTTCAAAATGAAAATTTCATCCGTAGAAGACATTTGCTGTACACCACGGTACACCTTGCTATACACCACGGTACACCTTGCTATACACCACGGTACACCTTGCTATACACCACGGTACACCTTGCTATACACCACGGTACACCTTGCTATACACCACGGTACACCTTGCTATACATCACGGTACACCTTGCTATACACCACGGTACACCTTGCTATACATCACGGTACACCTTGCTATACATCATGGTACACCTTGCTATATATCACGGTACACCTTGCTATACACCACGGTACACCTTGCTATACACCACGGTACACCTTGCTATACACCACGGTACACCTTGCTATACACCACGGTACACCTTGCTATACACCACGGTACACCTTGCTATACATCACGGTACACCTTGCTGTACACCCCGGTATACTTGCTGTACACCACACTACCTCCCACAGCTGCTTGTCATCCTTTGTAGGTGATTTCAAAATGAAAATTTCATCCGTAGAAGACACTTGCTGTACACCACGGTACACCTTGCTGTACACCACGGTACACCTTGCTGTACACCACGGTACACCTTGCTGTACACCACGGTACACCTTGCTATACACCACGGTACACCTTGCTGTACACCTTGCTGTACACCACGGTACACCTTGCTATACACTACGGTACACCTTGCTGTACACCCCGGTATACTTGCTGTACACCACACTACCTCCCACAGCTGCTTGTCATCCTTTGTAGGTGATTTCAAAATGAAAATTTCATCCGTAGAAGACACTTGCTGTACACCACGGTACACCTTGCTGTAAACCACAGTACACCTTGCTCTACACCAAGGTACACCTTGCTCTACACCATGGTACACCTTGATATACACCACGGTACACCTTACTGTACAGCACGGTACACCTTGCTATACACCACCTCCGACAGCTGCTTGTCATCCTTTGTAGGTGATTTCAAAATGAAAATTTCATCCGTAGAAGACATTTGCTGTACACCACGGTGCACCTTGCTATATACCACGGTACACCTTGCTATACACCACGGTACACCGTGTTGTACACCACAGTACACCGTGTTGTACACCACAGTACACCTTGCTATACATCACGGTACACCTTGCTGTACACCACAGTACACCTTGCTGTACACCACAGTACACCTTACTATACACCATGGTACACCTTGTATAGACGGTACATTTTGCTGTACACTACACCACCTCCCAGATCTGCGTGTCATATTTTGTAGATTTAAAAATTAACATGAAAATTTCCTCCTTAGAAGAAACGTGTTGTACACCACGGTACACCTTGCTGTAAACCACAGTACACCTTGCTGTGCAACATGGTACACCTTGCTGTACACACGGTACACCTTGCTGTACACCACTACAGCTTCCTCAGGGGAATACCATGGGAAACAGAACTTAGAGACAAGAATGTGCAGGTCATGATGGATTTTGTCACCCAAAAGTGCCAGGAAGCTGCAGACAGGTTTATCCCCGTCCAAAAGGAGAAAAACGAAAAACAACAGAAAAACCCATGGTTCAACCAGGAATGTAAGGTAGCGAAGCAACTGAGTAAAAGAACATGGAGAAACTACAGAAATAACAGAACACCAGAGAGCAGGGAAAGATACCAGAGGGCCAGAAATGAGTACCTCAGAATGAGGAGGGAAGCAGAGAGACAGTTTGAAAATGACATCGCAAGTAAAGCCAAGACCCAACCAAAGCTGCTCCACAGCCACATCAGGAGGAAAACAGCAGTGAAGGAACAAGTGATGAAGCTGCAAAAAGCGGAGAACAGATACACAGAGAATGACAAGGTGTGTGAAGAGCTCAACAAGAGATTCCAGGAGGTCTTTACAATAGAACAAGGAGAAGCCCCTGCACTAAATGAGGAGACGGCAAACCAAGCAACCTTGGAGGAATTTGACCTCACCAGTGATGAGGTCAAAAGGTGTCTGCTGGAGCTGGATGTGACAAATTCTGTTGGGCCTGACAGAATCTCACCATGGATACTAAAGGAAGGTGCAGAAGCACTAAGTGTGCCACTCTATGGTGTATAACAGGTCACTGGAAACAGGAGACTTACCAGAAAGTTGGAAGACAGCTAACGTGGTCCCAATATACAAAAAGGGTGACAGGCAAGAGGCACTGAACTACTGGCCAGTGTCCTTAACTTGTATACCATGCAAGGTGATGGAGAAGATCGTGAGAAAAGGGCTCGTAGACCATCTGGAGGGAAATAACTTTGTAACGCACCACCAACATGGGTTCAGGGATGGTAAATCGTGCCTCACAGGTTTAATAGAATTTTATAACCAGGCAACAAAAATTAGGTAGGAAAGAGAAGGGTGGGCCGACTGCATATTCCTGGATTGCCAAAAAGCCTTTGACACAGTACCCCATAAAAGGCTGTTAAAAAAGTTGGAGCAACAGGCAGGAGTAAAAGGGAAGGTGCTCCAGTGGATAAGGGAGTACTTAAGCAACAGGAAACAGCGAGTAACGGTGAGGGGGAGACATCAGAGTGGCGAGATGTCACCAGCGGAGTCCCACAGGGCTCAGTACTTGGACCCATCCTGTTTCTAATATATGTGAATGATCTTCCGGAGGGTATAGACTCATTCCTCTCAATGTTTGCTGATGATGCAAAAATTATGAGAAGAATCAAGACGGATGAAGATATACCACGGTACACCTTGCTGTACACCACGGTACACCTTGCTGTACACCACAGTACACCTTGCTGTACGCCACGGTACACCTTGCTGTACACCACGGTACACCTTGCTGTACACCACGGTACACCTTGCTGTACACCACGGTACACCTTGCTGTACGCCACGGTACACCTTGCTGTACACCACAGTACACCTTGCTGTACGCCACGGTACACCTTGCTGTACACCACGGTACACCTTGCTGTACACCACGGTACACCTTGCTGTACACCACGGTACACCTTGCTGTACTCCACGGTACACCTTGCTGTACGCCACGGTACACCTTGCTGTACACCACGGTACACCTTGCTGTACACCACGGTACACCTTGCTGTACACCACGGTACACCTTGCTGTACACCATGGTACACCTTGCTGTACGCCACGGTACACCTTGCTGTACTCCACGGTACACCTTGCTGTACGCCACGGTACACCTTGCTGTACACCACGGTACACCTTGCTGTACGCCACGGTACACCTTGCTGTACACCACGGTACACCTTGCTGTACACCACGGTACACCTTGCTGTACGCCACGGTACACCTTGCTGTACACCACGGTACACCTTGCTGTACACCACGGTACACCTTGCTGTACGCCACGGTACACCTTGCTGTACACCACGGTACACCTTGCTGTACACCACGGTACGCCTTGCTGTACACCACGGTACACCTTGCTGTACACCACGGTACACCTTGCTGTACACCACGGTACACCTTGCTGTACGCCACGGTACACCTTGCTGTACACCACGGTACACCTTGCTGTACACCACGGTACGCCTTGCTGTACACCACGGTACACCTTGCTGTACACCACGGTACACCTTGCTGTACACCACGGTACACCTTGCTGTACACCTTGCTGTACACCACGGTACACCTTGCTGTACACCACGGTACACCTTGCTGTACACCACGGTACACCTTGCTGTACACCACGGTACACCTTGCTGTACACCACGGTACACCTTGCTGTACACCACACCACCTCCCACAGCAAAGTATCCTCCTTTGTAGATTTAAAAATCAACATGAAAATTTTATCCGTAGAAGACACTAAAAACGGGCGGCTGATATTAATTGTCTCCGATTGGCCAATTGGAAAAAACTTGAATGTTTAACGGTGACAAGGTTCAGGTACTGAGGTATGGTGGAAATGGGGAACTTAAACAAAACACAGGGTACAGGACACAGAGGTACAGGACACAGAGGTACAGGACACAGAGGTACACCACACAGGGGTACACGACACAGAGGTACAGGACACAGGGGTACACGACACAGAGGTACAGGACACAGGGGTACACGACACAGAGGTACAGGACACAGAGGTACAGGACACAGAGGTACAGGACACAGGGGTACAGGACACAGGAGTACAGGACACATGAGTACAGGACACAGGAGTACAGGACACGGGGGTACAGGACACAGGGGTACAGGACACAGGGGTACAGGACACAGGGGTACAGGACACAGGGGTACAGGACACAGGTACAGGACACAGGGGTACAGGACACAGGGGTACAGGACACAGGAGTACAGGGGTACAGGACACAGGAGTACAGGGGTACAGGACACAGAGGTACAGGACACAGGGGTACAGGACACAGGAGTATAGGGGTACAGGACACAGGGGTACAGGACACAGGAGTACAGGACACAGGGGTACAGGACACAGGAGTACATGACACAGGGGTACAAGACACAGGGGTACAGGACACAGGAGTACAGGACACAGGGGTACAGGACACAGGGGTACACGACACAGGGGTAAAGGACACAGGAGTACAGGACACAGGGGTACAAGACACAGGGGTACATGACACAGGGGTACAAGACACAGGGGTACAGGACACAGGAGTACAGGACACAGGGGTACACGACACAGGGGTACAGGACACAGGGGTACACGACACAGGGGTACAGGACACAGGAGTACAGGACACAGGAGTACAGGACACAGGGGTACAGGACACAGGGGTACAGGACACAGGGGTACATGACACAGGGGTACAGGACACAGGGGTACAAGACATAATCAGACCAACTCATAGAAGGAAAGCAACAGGTAAAAGATCCGTAATTATGATGCCTGAAGACCTGACACATAGTGAACATTACCGAGCAAATATGGCGGCGGCGGCGGCCAGGACAATGATAGGATGGATTATGAGAACGATCACATCCAGAGACGCCACAGTAATGGTGGTAGTTTACATCCAGAGACCCCACAGCAATGGTGGTAGTTCACATCCAGAGACCCCACAGTAATGGTGGTAGTTCACATCCAGAGACCCCACAGCAATGGTGATAGTTCACATCCAGAGACCCCACAGTAATGGTGATAGTTCACATCCAGAGACCCCACAGTAATGGTGGTAGTTCACATCCAGAGACCCCACAGTAATGGTGGTAGTTCACATCCAGAGACCCCACAGTAATGGTACTAGTGACTAGTACCATTACCGTGGTAATGCTATAAAAATGGTACTAGTGACTAGCCAGGGTTGGCTAGACCATACACCTGGTATAGGAATGGTACTAGTGACTAGCCAGGGTTGGCTAGACCACACTCCTGCTATAGGAATGGTACTAGTGACTAGCCAGGGTTGGCTAGACCACACACCTGCTATAGGAATGGTACTAGTGACTAGCCAGGGTTGGCTAGACCACACACCTGGTATAGGAATGGTACTAGTGACTAGCCAGGGTTGGCTAGACCACACTCCTGCTATAGGAATGGTACTAGTGACTAGCCAGGGTTGGCTAGACCACACTCCTGCTATAGGAATGGTACTAGTGACTAGCCAGGGTTGGCTAGACCACACACCTGGTATAGGAATGGTACTAGTGACTAGCCAGGGTTGGCTAGACCACACACCTGCTATAGGAATGGTACTAGTGACTAGCCAGGGTTGGCTAGACCACACACCTGGTATAGGAATGGTACTAGTGACTAGCCAGGGTTGGCTAGAACACACTCCTGCTATAGGAATGGTACTAGTGACTAGCCAGGGTTGGCTAGACCACACTCCTGCTATAGGAATGGTACCAGCAGGACACTGCTATCAGACAGAAGGCAGTGCCAGAGAGGTATGGTGGTTGAGGGGCCACAAGAGCTGTGCCTGGCACTGTGGCAGGCACCGGCGACGCACCTGGAGGAGGACAAGCCTCCATGGAAGCCAGACGAGGCACTAAGCTTGGAGTGCCAAGCTTCCTGGCACCGGAGACCTTGGTGCCACTGGAACGCGGAAACCATCTTTATGCGCTCACACCCTTAACTGTATTATGGGGTGGGGGGGGGGGGGGGGGGGGGGTAGGGGGAGGGGACCACACACCTGGACCATCCTCCACACACCTGGACCACCCTCCACACACCTGGACCATCCCCCACACACCTGGACCATCCTCCACACACCTGGACCATCCTCCACACACCTGGACCACCCTCCACACACCTGGACCATCCCCCACACACCTGGACCATCCTCCACACACCTGGACCATCCCCCCCACACCTGGACCATCCTCCACACACCTGGACCACCTTCCACACACCTGGACCATCCTCCACACACCTGGACCACCCTCCACACACCTGGACCACCCTCCACACACCTGGACCATCCCCCACACATCTGGACCACCCTCCACACACCTGGACCACCCTCCACACACCTGGACCACCCTCCACACACCTGGACCACCCTCCACACACCTGGACCACCCTCCACACACCTGGACCACCCTCCACACACCTGGACCACCCTCCACACACCTGGACCACCCTCCACACACCTGGACCACCCTCCACACACCTGGACCACCCTCCACACACCTGGACCACCCTCCACACACCTGGACCACCCTCCACACACCTGGACCACCCTCCACACACCTGAACCACTCTCCACACACCTGGACCACCCTCCACACACCTGGACCACCCTCCACACACCTGGACCATCCTCCACACACCTGGACCATCCTCCACACACCTGGACCACCCTCCACACACCTGGACCACCCTCCACACACCTGGACCACCCTCCACACACCTGGACCACCCTCCACACACCTGGACCACCCTCCACACACCTGGACCACCCTCCACACACCTGGACCACCCTCCACACACCTGGACCACCCTCCACACACCTGGACCACCCTCCACACACCTGGACCACCCTCCACACACCTGGACCACCCTCCACACACCTGGACCACCCTCCACACACCTGGACCATCCTCCACACACCTGGACCACCCTCCACACACCTGGACCACCCTCCACACACCTGGACCACCCTCCACACACCTGGACCACCCTCCACACACCTGGACCACCCTCCACACACCTGGACCACCCTCCACACACCTGGACCATCCTCCACACACCTGGACCACCCTCCACACACCTGGAGTACCCTCCACACACCTGGACCACCCTCCACACACCTGGACCACCCTCCACACACCTGGACCACCCTCCACACACCTGGACCACCCTCCACACACCTGGAGTACCCTCCACACACCTGGACCATCCTCCACACACCTGGAGTACCCTCCACACACCTGGACCATCCTCCACACACCTGGACCACCCTCCACACACCTGGACCACCCTCCACACACCTGGACCATCCTCCACACACCTGGACCATCCTCCACACACCTGGACCATCCTCCACACACCTGGACCATCCTCCACACACCTGGACCATCCTCCACACACCTGGACCATCCCCCACACACCTGGACCATCCCCCACACACCTGGACCATCCCCCACACACCTGGACCATCCCCCACACACCTGGACCATCCCCCACACACCTGGACCATCCCCCACACACTTGGACCACCCTCCACACACCTGGACCATCCTCCACACACCTGGACCACCCTCCACACACCTGGACCACCCTCCACACACCTGGACCACCCTCCACACACCTGGACCACCCTCCACACACTTGGACCATCCTCCACACACCTGGACCATCCTCCACACACCTGGACCACTTTCCACACACCTGGACCACCCTCCACACACCTGGACCACCCTCACACACCTGGACCATCCTCCACACACCTGCACTTGGTGTGGTTTGGACCACCAAACCTTTCTGAAAATGTTTCGCTATAAACCAAAGTATAAGAAGTGCTACATATAAGTATAAAGTAACTATCTCACTTGTTTATGGTGACGTTTGGTGGGCGTGGTGACGTTTGGTGGGCGTGGTGACGTTTGGTGGGCGTGGTGACGTTTGGTGGGCGTGGTGACGTTTGGTGGGCGTGGTGACGTTTGGTGGGCGTGGTGACGTTCGGTGGGCGTGGTGACGTTCGGTGGGCGTGGTGACGTTCGGTGGGCGTGGTGACGTAGAGGTGGGCGTGGTGACGTAGAGGTGGGCGTGGTGACGTAGGGCGGGCGTGGGAGCGCCGAGGAGCGCGGTGGCGGCCCGCACGGATCACTAGCTCAGGCCAGACTGGAAAGCTCGCGCGCGAGAGGGTCTCCGGCTTATATACCCCCCCCCCCCCCCTGCTCCGCATATTAGGCAACGCCCGCGCCCGCTCCTCGCTGCTCTCATTGGCTGCAGCCTTACTCCTCCCACCAGTAGTAACGCTACTACCCCTCTCCTCCATGCTGATTAGCTCCTGTCTCCTGCCTTGGCTCCTCCTCCTTCCAGTTTGTTGTGCTGCGATTTTGTTGTGAAGGATCTGTTATTGTTCCCCTCATGCACGATATCCAGTTGTCTCTCTTTCCTGTTGCCTCTCCCTCCTGTTGTCCCTCCGCTCTGTTGTCTCTCCCTCCTGTTGCCTCTCCCTCCTGTTGCCTCTCCCTCCAATTGCCTCTCCCTGCTGTTGTCTCTCCCCTCTGTTGTCTCTCCCTGCTGTTGTCTCTCCCCTCTGTTGTCTCTCCCTGCTGTTGTCTCTCCCCTCTGTTGTCTCTCCCTGCTGTTGTCTCTCCCTGCTGTTGTCTCTCCCTGCTGTTGTCTCTCCCCTCTGTTGTCTCTCCCCTCTGTTGTCTCTCCCTGCTGTTGTCTCTCCCCTCTGTTGTCTCTCCCTGCTGTTGTCTCTCCCCTCTGTTGTCTCTCCCCTCTGTTGTCTCTCCCCTCTGTTGTCTCTCCCTGCTGTTGTCTCTCCCTGCTGTTGTCTCTCCCCTCTGTTGTCTCTCCCTGCTGTTGTCTCTCCCCTCTGTTGTCTCTCCCTGCTGTTGTCTCTTCCTGCTGTTGTCTCTCCCTGCTGTTGTCTCTCCCTGCTGTTGTCTCTCCCTGCTGTTGTCTCTCCCTGCTGTTGTCTCTCCCCTCTGTTGTCTCTCCCTGCTGTTGTCTCTCCCCTCTGTTGTCTCTCCCTGCTGTTGTCTCTTCCTGCTGTTGTCTCTCCCTGCTGTTGTCTCTCCCTGCTGTTGTCTCCCCTCTGTTGTCTCTCCCCTCTGTTGTCTCTCCTTGCTGTTGTCTCCCCTCTGTTGTCTCTCCCCGCTGTTGTCTCTCCCTGCTGTTGTCTCTCCCTGCTGTTGTCTCTTCCTGCTGTTGTCTCTCCCTGCTGTTGTCTCTTCCTGCTGTTGTCTCTCCCCTCTGTTGTCTCTCCCTGCTGTTGTCTCTTCCTGCTGTTGTCTCTTCCTGCTGTTGTCTCTCCCTGCTGTTGTCTCCCCTCTGTTGTCTCTCCCCTCTGTTGTCTCTCCTTGCTGTTGTCTCCCCTCTGTTGCCTCTCCCTGCTGTTGTCTCTCCCCGCTGTTGTCTCCCCTCTGTTGCCTCTCCCTGCTGTTGTCTCTCCCTGCTGTTGTCTCTCCCCGCTGTTGTCTCTCCCCGCTGTTGTCTCTCCCCGCTGTTGTCTCTCCCTGCTGTTGTCTCTCCCTGCTGTTGTCTCTCCCTGCTGTTGTCTCTCCCTGCTGTTGTCACTCCCTGCTGTTGTCTCTCCCTGCTGTTGTCTCTCCCCTGCTGTTGTCTCTCCCCTGCTGTTGTCTCTCCCTGCTGTTGTCTCTCCCTGCTGTTGTCTCTCCCTGCTGTTGTCTCTCCCCTGCTGTTGTCTCTCCCTGCTGTTGTCTCTCCCTGCTGTTGTCTCTCCCTGCTGTTGCCTCTCCCTGCTGTTGCCTTTCCCTGCTGTTGCCTCTCCCTGCTGTTGTCTCTCCCTGCTGTTGTCTCTCCCTGCTGTTGTCTCTCCCTGCTGTTGTCTCTCCCTGCTGTTGTCTCTCCCTGCTGTTGTCTCTCCCCGCTGTTGTCTCTCCCTGCTGTTGTCTCTCCCCTGCTGTTGTCTCTCCCTGCTGTTGCCTCTCCCTGCTGTTGCCTCTCCCTGCTGTTGTCTCTCCCCGCTGTTGTCTCTCCCCGCTGTTGTCTCTCCCCTGCTGTTGTCTCTCTCTGCTGTTGTCTCTCTCTGCTGTTGTCTCTCCCTGCTGTTGTCTCTCCCTGCTGTTGTCTCTCCCTGCTGTTGTCTCTCCCTGCTGTTGCCTCTCCCTGCTGTTGCCTCTCCCCCCTGTTGCCTCTCCCCTCAGTTGTCTCTCCCCGCTGTTGTCTCTCCCCGCTGTTGTCTCTCCCTGCTGTTGCCTCTCCCTGCTGTTGTCTCTCCCTGCTGTTGCCTCTCCCCGCTGTTGCCTCTCCCTGCTGTTGCCTCTCCCCGCTGTTGCCTCTCCCCGCTGTTGTCTCTCCCCGCTGTTGTCTCTCCCCGCTGTTGTCTCTCCTTGCTGTTGCCTCTCCCTGCTGTTGCCTCTCCCTGCTGTTGCCTCTCCCTGCTGTTGTCTCTCCCTGCTGTTGTCTCTCCCTGCTGTTGTCTCTCCCTGCTGTTGTCTCTCCCTGCTGTTGTCTCTCCCTGCTGTTGTCTCTCCCCGCTGTTGTCTCTCCCTGCTGTTGCCTCTCCCTGCTGTTGTCTCTCCCTGCTGTTGCCTCTCCCCGCTGTTGCCTCTCCCTGCTGTTGCCTCTCCCCGCTGTTGCCTCTCCCCGCTGTTCTCTCTCCCCGCTGTTCTCTCTCCCCGCTGTTGTCTCTCCCCGCTGTTGTCTCTCCCCGCTGTTGCCTCTCCCTGCTGTTGCCTCTCCCTGCTGTTGTCTCTCCCTGCTGTTGTCTCTCCCTGCTGTTGTCTCTCCCTGCTGTTGTCTCTCCCTGCTGTTGTCTCTCCCTGCTGTTGTCTCTCCCTGCTGTTGCCTCTCCCTGCTGTTGCCTCTCCCTGCTGTTGTCTCTCCCCTGCTGTTGTCTCTCCCCTGCTGTTGCCTCTCCCCTGCTGTTGTCTCTCCCTGCTGTTGTCTCTCCCTGCTGTTCTCTCCCAAAACAAAACCCTGCCCCCCCCCCACACTGACATATTAGAGGAAGAGAGGCAGCAGTCATATATGTAAGATTATAACTGTATTGCAGAGCTCTACATAACCGTATTGCAGAGCTCTATATAGCCGTATTGCAGAGCTCTACATAACTGTATTGCAGAGCTCTACATAACTGTATTGCAGAGCTCTACATAACCGTATTGCAGAGCTCTACATAACCGTATTGCAGAGCTCTACATAACCGTATTGCCGAGGTGTGGATGACTCCGCCTGCTTCGGGTTATTGTGGAAGATTATAGACACTTGCGGGTAATGGTAGCCACTTGCGGGTACTGGTGGTAATGGTAGCCACTTGCGGGTAATGGTAGCCACTTGCGGGTACTGGTGGTAATGGTAGCCACTTGCGGGTACTGGTGGTAATGGTAGCCACTTGCGGGTACTGGTGGTAATGGTAGCCACTTGCGGGTACTGGTGGTAATGGTAGCCACTTGCGGGTACTGCGGGTAATGGTACCCACTTGCGGGTATTGGTGGTAATGGTAGTGGCAGCTTAGTACTGCTGTGGGTGATTGTAATTGCCTGTGGGTACCATGTGGGATTGTAACCACTTGATGGTAACGTCGGTAATTTTTCTGGAATATTGTTTTAAATATTTGTTCAGAGGTATTCGTATCATCCTTTGCAGATGACACAAAAATCAACATGAAAATTACCTCTGCTGAAGACATTGAAACACTACAAGCAGATATTAATAAAGTTTTCGACTGGGCAGCAGAAAATAACATGATATTTAACAGTGATAAATTCCAGGTCCTCAGGTACGGCAAAAATGAGGACCTTAAACATAATACAGGGTACAAAACACAATCATATCTGCCCATAGTAGGAAAGCAACATGTAAAGGATTTGGGAATAATGATGTGTGACGACCTAACGTTTAGGGAGCATAACCAAGCAAATATTGCGTCAGCCAGGAGAATGATAGGATGGATTACGAGAACCTTTAAGTCCAGGGATCCCATCACAATGATTGTACTCTTCAAGTCACTTGTGTTGCCCCGTATTGAGTACTGCTCAGTACTCACTTCCCCCTTCAGAGCAGGAGAGATTGCTGAAATAGAGGGAATACAGAGAACATATACGGCACGCATAGACGAGATAAAGCACCTAAATTATTGGGATCATCTCAAAGCTCTCCAAATGTACTCACTAGAAAGGAGACGCGAGAGATACCAAATAATATACACATGGAAGATACTGGAGGGACAGGTCCCAAATCTACACAGTAAAATAACAACGTACTGGAGTGAACGATATGGAAGAAAATGCAGAATAGAACCAGTGAAGAGCAGAGGTGCCATAGGCACAATCAGAGAACACTGTATAAACATCAGAGGTCCAGTGAAGAGCAGAGGTGCCATAGGCACAATCAGAGAACACTGTATAAACATCAGAGGTCCAGTGAAGAGCAGAGGTGCCATAGGCACAATCAGAGAACACTGTTTTGTATTCTGAAGTATTGTTCAGAAGTTTCTGTCTGGTCGTATGTTGTGTTAACCCATCAGGGAAGTTCTCTAATAAAAAGCCCAATCGTCATGAATAAATAAAAATTGGGCAACTCATCTAGTATATTCTCTTTATTTTTGTATATTATATGTATATGTATATTTATATTATGTGTATATTTATGTATATTATATATCTAAAGCAGCTAACCTCAGACGATAGACGATCAAAGCTATTTACCGCTCACCGGATGGGTATGGGGTGCATAATAAAGAAAGAAATTGAATTAGTGTGGATCATTTATGTATATTATATATCTAACACGCTATCTTTTGTGGATCATTTATGTATATTATCTAACACAGCTATCTTTTGTGGATCATTTATGTATATTATCTAACACGCTATCTTTTGTGGATCATTTATGTATATTATCTAACACAGCTATCTTTTGTGGATCATTTATGTATATTATCTAACACGCTATCTTTTGTGGATCATTTAAGTATATTATATATCTAACACGCTATCTTTTGTGGATCATTTATGTATATTATCTAACACAGCTATCTATTAATATCTGTTTATTTATCTCTCCTGCAGGTAAAGTTTAACAAAGGGGAAGCCAGTTGACAATCTTCCAGAGACAGGTAAGTTCAATGTATGAACTTATTGAACTTAATAATTCACAAACATAATACAAGGTGTCAAAGCCTTTCAACAGAGCATCAGTAGAAGGATTCTCTAAATCATTCCAGCTTGTTAAGTTAATTTAACATTGAATTTATATAATAAACATTGAATTTATATAATTCCTTAATTCAACACACAATAATACAGTGGAGACGTCTTAGCTCAAACATTAGCGTGTCTGTGCTAAATGTTACAATGTTTAGGTAGACTGTAATCTCTTGAGCTTATATTAACATTATTAACACACAACAGATGTTAATATAATAATGCAAATGTTAACGTTAGAAAGCTAATATTACCGTTATAAAGCTAATATTACCGCTCTAAAGCTAATATTACCGCTATAAAGCTAATATTACCGCTATAAAGCTAATATTACCGCTATAAAGCTAATATTACCGCTATAAAGCTAATATTAGCTTTATAAAGGAAATATTAGCTTTATAAAGGAAATATTGCCGTTATAAAGCTAATATTACAGTTATACCTGGTTGATGGGGTTCTGGGAGTTCTTCTACTGCCCAAGCCCGGCCCGAGGCCAGGCTTGACTTGTGAGAGTTTGGTCCACCAGGCTGTTGCTTGGAGTGGCCCGCAGGCCCACATACCTACCACAGCCCGGTTGGTCCGGCACTCCTTGGAGGAAACTATCTAGTTTCCTCTTGAAGATGTCCACGGTTGTTCCGGCAATATTTCTTATGCTCGCTGGGAGGACGTTGAACAACCGCGGACCTCTGATGTTTATACAGTGTTCTCTGATTGTGCCTATGGCACCTCTGCTCTTCACTGGACCTCTGATGTTTATACAGTGTTCTCTGATTGTGCCTATGGCACCTCTGCTCTTCACTGGTTCAATTCTGCATTTTCTTCCATATCGTTCACTCCAGTACGTTGTTATTTTACTGTGTAGATTTGGGACCTGGCTCTCCAGTATCTTCCATGTGTATATTATTTGGTATCTCTCTCGTCTTCTTTCTAGTGAGTACATTTGGAGAGCTTTGAGACGATCCCAATAATTTAGGTGCTTTATCTCGTCTATGCGTGCTGTATATGTTCTCTGTATTCCCTCTATTTCAGCAATCTCTCCTGCTCTGAAGGAGGAAGTGAGTACTGAGCAGTACTCAAGACGGGACAACACAAGTGACTTGAAGAGTACAACCAATGTGATGGGATCCCTGGATTTGAAAGTTCTCGTAATCCATCCGATCATTTTTCTGGCTGACGCAATATTTGCTTGGTTATGCTCCCTAAACGTTAGGTCGTCGGACATCATTATTCCCAAATCCTTGACATGCTGTTTTCCTACTATGGGAAGATTCGATTGTGTTCTGTACTCTGTATTATGTTTAAGGTTCTCATTTTTGCCGTACCTGAGTACCTGGAATTTATCACTGTTAAACATCATGTTATTGTCTGCTGCCCAGTCGATAACTGCATTAATATCTGCTTGTAGTTTTTCAATGTCTTCAGTAGAGGTAATTTTCATGCTGATTTTTGTGTCATCTGCAAAAAATGACACGAAGCTGTGACTTGTATTTTGGTCTATATCTGATATGAGAATAAGGAACAGCAGTGGTGCAAGGACTGTACCTTGAGGTACAGAGCTCTCTTGGACTCGATTATATTTGATTGACTGTTACACTTTGTGTTCTGTTCGACAGGAAATTGAGTATCCAGCGTCCTACTTTACCAGTTATTCCCATTGACCTCATTTTGTGAGCTATCACTCCATGGTCACATTTGTCGAACGCCTTTGCAAAGTCTGTGTATACAACATCTGCATTTTGCTTTTCTTCTAGAGCTTCTGTGATTTTGTCATAGTGGTTGAGTAACTGTGACAGACAGGATCTGCCCGCTCTAAATCCATGTTGTCCTGGGTTGTGTAGCTCATTATTTTCCATAAAACTAGAAATTTGATTCCTAATCACTCTTTCAAACACTTTTATTATGTGTGATGTTAGTGCAACTGGCCTATAATTTTTTGTCAAGGCTTTACTCCCCCCCCCCCTTGTGCAACGGAGCTATATCTGCAGATTTAAGTGCTGCTGGTATCTCCCCTGTATCCAGGCTCTTTCTCCATATTACGCTGAGTGCTCTCGCTACTGGTACTTTACATTTCTTTATGAATATTGAATTCCATGAGTCAGGCCCAGCAGCTGAGTGCATAGGCATATTGTCAATTTCTCGTTCAAAGTCTTCCGAGTTTGTGGTAATATCCGTTATATTATCTGCAGCTTGAATGTCATTCATAAAGAAGCTGTCTGGGTCATCAACTTTAATGTTGTTTATTGGTGTGCTAAACATAGCCTCATACTGGCTTCTTAGAATTTCACTAATCTCTTTGTTGTCCTCTGTGTACGTACCTTCACTTGTAATTAACGGTCCAATACTGGTCGAGGTTTTGGATTTTGATTTTACATATGTGAAAAAATATTTCGGATTTTTCTTTATCTCTTGTATAGCTTTCTGTTCCAATTCCATTTCCTCAGCCTCGTATGATCGCTTCAACGTTTGTTCTATTTCTTCGATCTCCCTGCTTAGGCTTATTTTCCTTACTTGTGATAGTCGTGTCTGCCTAATCATTTCCGTTATTTTTTCCTTCTCCTGTACAGTCGTCTGCGTTCTCTTTCTAGAGTGGTCCTCTTTCTGCCCCTCCTCACAGGCACGTGCTTCAAGCAGACCTTGTAAGCTTCAGCTGTCAGTTGAGCTATTCCCTGTGTGGGAGTTTTGTCGCTTAAGACCGTCTCCCATTGAATGGTTGCAAGGTCTACATTTATTTTTTCCCAGTCGATCCTCTTATTGTTGAAATTGAATTGATTGAATATTCCTTCTCGCTTGTTGGGTCTCTTAGACCTACTACCGTTATTTATGCTAGTTCGCACTTCAATGAGCTTATGGTCTGAGTATGAAGTATCTGAGATTGTAATGTCTCTGATTAGTTCATCATTGTTTGTGAATAACAAGTCTAGTGTGTTTTCGTTCCTAGTTGGTTCTGTAATCTGTTGATTGAGCGAGAATTTGTCACAGAATCTCAAAAGTTCTCTGACCTGTGGTTGGTTACTTCCCGGGTCGTTCCCTGCTATGATATTTGTGTTTGCCATTCAACATCTTAGATTTGATAAATTGAAATCTCCAAGGAAGATAATATCTGGTGCTGGGTTCGCTAGATTATCAAGGATGTTCTCTATTTTGTGCATCTGCTCTGTGAATTCCTCAACCGTTGTATCTGGCGGTTTATATATTAGAATAATAATTAGGTTTAGTTTTTCTACCTTAATTCCAAGTACCTCTACCACCTCATTAGTTGAGTTTATTAGCTCTGTGCATACCAGGTCCACTTTAATATACAGACCTACTCCTCCATTTGACCTATTTTCTCTATCACATCTATATAAATTATAACTTGGAATCCAGATTTCACTTTCCATGTAATCTTTCGTACGAGTTTCCGTGAACGTCTCAAATATTGAGTTTGACTCTAATAGTCAATAAAGATATAGGAAGTATTACCGTTAAATGGGAAATGCACCCTTCATAAAGGTAATATTACCTTTATGAAGGTAAGGGGGGGGGGGGGGGTGAGGAATAGCGTGAGAGGCAAGGTTGGGGACCGTGGTGCCGTTGTTTACCTGTGAGGTGGTCGCGGGTCCTGGCCCCTCTCTTTGTCTCACCTACAGCCCTTGTTGTGTTGACCCGGCGGTGCTCGGGTGCTCTTACCTCTCCTAGATTGTCTGTCTCTTCCTCTTGGGCGTCTTCCTGTGGGCGGGGTGGGCGTTTGGGGGGGGGGGGGCGTGTGGGTGGAGCGAGGACCAGTCACATGTTAAAGTTAAGTCAAATGTAAATACTCATCACATGCTTGATGGTTCCCTGATTCCTGCGTCCACCTGTCTCTAGATCACTCTCTAGTGCGTCCACCTATCTCTAGATCACTCCCTAGTGCGTCCACCTGTCTCTAGATCACTCTCTAGTGCGTCCACCTGTCTCTAGATCACTCTCTAGTGCGTCCACCTGTCTCTAGATCACTCTCTAGTGCGTCCACCTGTCTCTAGATGACTCTCTAGTGCGTCCACCTGTCTCTAGATCACTCTCTGGTGCGTCCACCTGTCTCTAGATCACTCTCTAGTGCGTCCACCTGTCTCTAGATCACTCTCTAGTGCGTCCACCTGTCTCTAGATCACTCTCTAGTGCGTCCACCTGTCTCTAGATCACTCTCTAGTGCTTCCACCTGTCTCTAGATGACTCTCTAGTGCGTCCACCTGTCTCTAGATCACTCTCTAGTGCGTCCACCTGTCTCTAGATCACTCTCTAGTGCGTCCACCTGTCTCTAGATGACTCTCTAGTGCGTCCACCTGTCTCTAGATGACTCTCTAGTGCGTCCACCTGTCTCTAGATGACTCTCTAGTGCGTCCACCTGTCTCTAGATCACTCTCTAGTGCGTCCACCTGTCTCTAGATCACTCTCTAGTGCGTCCACCTGTCTCTAGATCACTCTCTAGTGCGTCCACCTGTCTCTAGATCACTCTCTAGTGCGTCCACCTGTCTCTAGATCACACTCTAGTGCTTCCACCTGTCTCTAGATCACTCTCTAGTGCGTCCACCTGTCTCTAGATCACTCTCTAGTGCGTCCACCTGTCTCTAGATCACTCTCTAGTGCGTCCACCTGTCTCTAGATCACTCTCTAGTGCGTCCACCTGTCTCTAGATCACTCTCTAGTGCGTCCACCTGTCTCTAGATCACTCTCTAGTGCGTCCACCTGTCTCTAGATCACTCTCTAGTGCGTCCACCTGTCTCTAGATCACTCTAGTGCGTCCACCTGTCTCTAGATCACTCTCTAGTGCGTCCACCTGTCTCTAGATCACTCTCTAGTGCGTCCACCTGTCTCTAGATCACTCTCTAGTGCGTCCACCTGTCTCTAGATCACTCTAGTGCGTCCACCTGTCTCTAGATCACTCTCTAGTGCGTCCACCTGTCTCTAGGTCACTCTAGTGCGTCCACCTGTCTCTAGGTCACTCTAGTGCGTCCACCTGTCTCTAGATCACTCCCTAGTGCGTCCACCTGTCACTAGATCACTCTCTAGTGCGTCCACCTGTCTCTAGATCACTCTCTAGTGCGTCCACCTGTCTCTAGATCACTCTAGTGCGTCCACCTGTCTCGATCACTCTCTAGTGCGTCCACCTGTCTCTAGGTCACTCTAGTGCGTCCACCTGTCTCTAGGTCACTCTAGTGCGTCCACCTGTCTCTAGATCACTCTCTAGTGCGTCCACCTGTCTCTAGATCACTCTCTAGTGCGTCCACCTGTCTCTAGATCACTCTCTAGTGCTTCCACATGTCTCTAGATCACTCTCTAGTGCTTCCACATGTCTCTAGATCACTCTCTAGTGCGTCCACATGTCTCTAGATCACTCTCTAGTGCGTCCACCTGTCTCTAGATCACTCTCTAGTGCGTCCACCTGTCTCTAGATCACTCTCTAGTGCGTCCACCTGTCTCTAGATCACTCTCTAGTGCGTCCACCTGTCTCTAGATCACTCTCTAGTGCGTCCACCTGTCTCTAGATCACTCTCTAGTGCGTCCACCTGTCTCTAGATCACTCTCTAGTGCGTCCACCTGTCTCTAGATCACTCTCTAGTGCGTCCACCTGTCTCTAGATCACTCTCTAGTGCGTCCACCTGTCTCTAGATCACTCTCTAGTGCGTCCACCTGTCACTAGATCACTCTCTAGTGCGTCCACCTGTCTCTAGATCACTCTCTAGTGCGTCCACCTGTCTCTAGATCACTCTAGTGCGTCCACCTGTCTCTAGATCACTCTCTAGTGCGTCCACCTGTCTCTAGGTCACTATAGTGCGTCCACCTGTCTCTAGGTCACTCTAGTGCGTCCACCTGTCTCTAGATCACTCTCTAGTGCGTCCACCTGTCTCTAGATCACTCTAGTGCGTCCACCTGTCTCTAGATCACTCTCTAGTGCGTCCACCTGTCTCTAGATCACTCTCTAGTGCGTCCACCTGTCTCTAGATCACTCTCTAGTGCGTCCACCTGTCTCTAGATCACTCTCTAGTGCGTCCACCTGTCTCTAGATCACTCCCTAGTGCGTCCACATGTCTCTAGATCACTCTCTAGTGCGTCCACCTGTCTCTAGATCACTCCCTAGTGCGTCCACCTGTCTCTAGATCACTCTCTAGTGCGTCCACCTGTCTCTAGATCACTCTCTAGTGCGTCCACCTGTCTCTAGATCACTCTCTAGTGCGTCCACCTGTCTCTAGATCACTCTCTAGTGCGTT
The DNA here is from genome assembly GCF_040958095.1 of Procambarus clarkii. NCBI lineage: Eukaryota > Metazoa > Arthropoda > Malacostraca > Decapoda > Cambaridae > Procambarus > Procambarus clarkii. The sequence continues at coordinate 39,040,224 of NC_091163.1, forward strand.
CACACGTCTCTAGATCACTCTCTAGTGCGTTCACATGTTGTTAGATCACTCTCTAGTGCGTCCACATGTTGTTAGATCACTCTCTAGTGCGTCCACCTGTCTCTAGATCACTCTCTAGTGCGTCCACCTGTCTCTAGATCACTCTCTAGTGCGTCCACATGTTGTTAGATCACTCTCTAGTGCGTCCACATGTTGTTAGATCACTCTCTAGTGCGTCCACCTGTTGTTAGATCACTCTCTAGTGCGTGCACCTGTCTCTAGATCACTCTATAGTGCGTCCACCTGTCTGTAGATCACTCTCTAGTGCGTCCACGTGTTGTTAGATCACTCTAGTGCGTCCACCTGTTGTTAGATCACTCTCTAGTGCGTCCACATGTTGTTAGATCACTCTCTAGTGCGTCCACATGTTGTTAGATCACTCTCTAGTGCGTCCACCTGTTATTAGATCAGTCTCTAGTGCGTCCACATGTCTCTAGATCACTCTCTAGTGCGTCCACATGTTGTTAGATCACTCTCTAGTGCGTCCACCTGTCTCTAGATTACTCTAGTGCGTCCACCTGTTGTTAGATCACTCTCTAGTGCGTCCACCAGTCTCTAGATCACTCTCTAGTGCGTCCACCTGTCTCTAGATCACTCTCTAGTGCGTCCACCTGTCTCTAGATCACTCTCTAGTGCGTCCACCTGTCTCTAGATCACTCCCTAGTGCGTCCACCTGTCTCTAGATCACTCTCTAGTGCGTCCACCTGTCTCTAGATTACTCTCTAATGCGTCCACCTGTTGTTAGATCACTCTCTAGTGCGTCCACCTATCTCTAGATCACTCTCTAGTGCGTCCACATGTTGTTAGATCACTCTCTAGTGCGTCCACCTGTCTCTAGATAACTCTCTAGTGCGTCCACCTGTCTCTAGATCACTCTCTAGTGCGTCCACATGTTGTTAGATCACTCTCTAGTGCGTCCACATGTTGCTAGATCACTCTCTAGTGCGTCCACATGTTGCTAGATCACTCTCTAGTGCGTCCACCTGTTGTTAGATCACTCTCTAGTGCGTCCACATGTTGTTAGATCACTCTCTAGTGCGTCCACCTGTCTCTAGATCACTCTCTAGTGCGTCCACATGTTGTTAGATCACTCTCTAGTGCGTCCACATGTTGTTAGATCACTCTCTAGTGCGTCCACATGTTGTTAGATCACTCTCTAGTGCGTCCACATGTTGTTAGGTCAATTTCTAGAACGTCCAGAAATTGTTTTGTGCCTACATGTTAACTGTAGGCCTCGAGGAAGGTATTTTGATAGGTTGGGTAGGGAGTTTGGGGGGGGGGGGATCGTGGGCAGGGAGGAGTGGGCATTGTCGGGGTTGGTGATTGTGGGGGGGGGGGGGATTAAGGAAGGGGGGGGGTATAGGCCGGGTGGGGGTTGAGGCCTCGGGAGGGAGTAGAAACAAGAGGTCAGCCGTGGGCGTGACCCGGGGCCGCATTGCAGCTTGCAGACCATTGATCTAATGTGTGAGGAATATTGAATGTGTTGGGAGGGAGGAAGTGCGGGTATTAGCATGTGGGCGAGGGTGCCCGCGGTCTACCTGTCCTGTGTGGGTATCTCCTGCTGCCCACCTCATTAGTGTGCGCGTGCGTGTGCGTGTGCGTGCGTGCCCAGCACCACAGCTCTGCGGTAAGCCACCTTTGAGTGTATGCAACAGGAAGTTGGTGCTTGAGAAAGGGAGTTTGTGGGCCGCAGGAAGCAACAGTCTTATAGATCACGGTATGACCACAGCAGCTCGACTGGGCTTGGGGTCAGATTGGCTACCTTGCGGTGATTCCGGGGGTCATGGTCCCCGCGGCCCGGTCTCTGACCAGCCCTCCAGGTTACTGGACTGGTTAACCAGGTTGTTGGACGCGGCTGCTCGCAGTCTGACGCATGAGTTACAGCCTGGTTGATCAGGTATTGTTTGGAGGTGTTTATCAAGTTCTCTCTTGAACACTGTGAGGGGTCGGCCAGTTATGTCAATACAAGTCACAGCTTCGTGTCATCCTTTGCAGATGACACAAAAATCAGCATGAAAATTACCTCTGCTGAAGACATTGAAAATCTACAAACAGACATTAATAAAGTTTTCGACTGGGCAGCAGAAAATAACATGATGTTTAACAGTGATAAATTCCAGGTACTCAGGTACGGTAAAAATGAGGACCTTAAACATAATACAGGGTACAAAACACATTCAAATCTGCCTATAGTAGGAAAGCAACATGTAAAGGATCTGGGAATAATGATGTCTGACGACCTAACGTTTAGGGAGCATAACCAAGCAAATATTGTGACAGCCAGAAAAATGATCGGATGGATTACGAGAACTTTCCAATCCAGGGATCCCATCACAATGGTTGTACTCTTCAAGTCACTTGTGTTGTCCTGTCTTGAGTACTGCTCAGTACTCACTTCCCCCTTCAGAGCAGGAAAGATTGCTGAAATAGAGGGAATACAGAGAACATATACGGCACGCATAGACGCGATAAAGCACCTAAATTATTGGGATCGTCTCAAAGCTCTCCAAATGTACTCACTAGAAAGGAGACGAGAGAGATACCAAATAATATACACATGGAAAATACTGGAGGGCCAGGTCCCTAATCTACACAGTAAAATAACAACGTACTGGAGTGAACTATATGGAAGAAAATGCAGAATAGAGCCAGTGAAGAGCAGAGGTGCCATAGGTACAATCAGAGAACACTGTATAAACATCAGAGGTCTGGTGAAGAGCAGAGGTGCCATACGCACAATCAGAGAACACTGTATAAACATCAGAGATCCAGTGAAGAGCAGAGGTGCCATAGGTTCAATCAGAGAACACCGTATAAACATCAGAGGTCCGGTGAAGAGCAGAGGTGCCATAGGCATAATCAGAGAACACTGTATAAACATCAGAGGTCCAGTGAAGAGCAGAGGTGCCATACGCACAATCAGAGAACACTGTATAAACATCAGAGATCCAGTGAAGAGCAGAGGTGCCATAGGCACAATCAGAGAACACCGTATAAACATCAGAGGTCCGCGGTTGTTCAACGTCCTCCCAGCGAGCATAAGAAATATGACCTCTCATTCATGTGGATCCCTGGACGCTTTGGCTCAGGAAGTTTCTTGTTGGCACATCCAGTAGCTGAGCTCTCCATGTGTCTGGTCCTCCATGTGGGCCGCTGTTCTCCCAGTCTATCTTCCCGTGGTTGAAGTCTCTCATGATTAGCAGTCTTGATCCGTTCATGCAAGTGACAGAAGCTGCTCTCTCTATTATATTAGTGGTGGCCATGTTGTTTCTATCATATTCCTGTTTGGGCCATTTGGTTGGGGAGTTGTGTATTCTACCAGTTTTTGTTCTCCAATTACTATGGTGGCTGTTATGTAGCCACTGAACCCTTCACAGCCCTGGATAACCATCTCCACATAACTCCAGTCTTTTCTTATCAGCAGAGCCACTCCACCTCTTCCCTCCCTCTCTTTCCTAACTACGTAGTATTCCAACGGAATCACTGTATTTGTTATGGCTTCTGTTAGTTTTGTCTCTGTGAGTACTATTATGTCTGGGTTTTCTTCTTATGTGTGTGTGTGCGTGCGTGTATGCGAGCGAGCGTTCCAACTCATCTGGTTAGTGAAGTGTGATATATAAAAGTGACTGGCTGTGTGACAGACCAATCACCTTGTAGGAACAAAAACTGTGCGCCTCGTTACCCAGTTGCTGCAGCTGTGCGGCTGTATAATGTGCTCAAGCTATATGAGGTAAGGTAATTATATCTTCTTATATTGGGTGTAGGTTGTCTGTGGTAGGGGGAAAGTACACGCTGATTTGAACGTCATTAATGCTGTGTTTAGTGATCCCTACGTCATCCTGGGAGATGTTGGGGTGGGTGGTGGCCGCCCACTGTGTGTAGGGGTGGGTGGTGGCCGCCCACTGTGTGTAGGGGTGGGTGGTGGCCGCCCACTGTGTGTAGGGGTGGGTGGTGGCCGCCCACTGTGTGTAGGGGTGGGTGGTTGCCGCCCACTGTGTGTAGGGGTGGGTGGTGGCCGCCCACTGTGTGTAGGGGTGGGTGGTGGCCGCCCACTGTGTGTAGGGGTGGGTGGTGGCCGCCCACTGTGTGTAGGGGTGGGTGGTGGCCGCCCACTGTGTGTTGGGGTGGGTGGTGGCCGCCCACTGTGTGTAGGGGTGGGTGGTGGCCGCCCACTGTGTGTAGGGGTGGGTGGTGGCCGCCTACTGTGTGTAGGGGTGGGTGGTGGCCGCCCACTGTGTGTTGGGGTGGGTGGTGGCCGCCCACTGTGTGTAGGGGTGGGTGGTGGCCGCCCACTGTGTGTTGGAGTGGGTGGTAGCCGGTTGGAGGGAGGGAGGGGGTGAGGTTGTGGGTGGAGGGGAGGGAGGAGGAGGCGGCGGTGTGGACACTAACTACTGCTGGACAAAAAGCGATCACAGGAGCAAGGGTCCAGGCACCGGACCATTCTCTCCTCTCTCTCTAAGATGGTGTCCCTCACAAAGCTCTATGTCACTATAGCTTGCCATGTTGGTTGCAGGCAAGACAAGGTGTTGCGAGAGGGCCTATGGGGGTAGTAAACACCGCAGAGTGTCAATAGTGCCATATTGGTGACATGTGCGCGCCATAATTTGTATGCGTGCAAGGTACACTTCATTCACAAATCCCAGTCTCACGATCTTCAATCCCGACATTAATTTTTTTATATTTTGTTCCTTAAGTTGTAATAGATGAATGTGTTTAATATGAGGAATGTATGTGTGAAGAGTGGGGTTAATGTTGGGGGCGGTGGAGGGGGTTGTGGAGATGGTAGGGAAGTTGGGGTAGTAAATAATGTTTTTAGTTAGGGAGTGGCAAGGCAGCGGCGCGTTCATTCTGGCGGCGGCGGCGGAGGCGCGCGTCTCGCCGCCTTCGGACACGGCCTGCCACGTGTGACTTTGTCGTCGTCTGACGCGCCTCCACCACCTCCTACCTCATATCTAACCGCCTCATTTGCTTTATTATAGCGTGGTTTATGCTGGTGGCGAGTGGGGGGGTGGTGGGGGGAGTGGGTGAGGGGTGGGGGCGGGCGGGAGTGGCAGGGCGGTGGGCGGCGACACTGTGGGTGGGTTTCGTGCGCCGCCCGCCGCCCGCCACCAGGGGTCAGGTGATAACCGCCCACCTTTTCTTCCCTCTAAACTTACCGCCGCGCTACGTGTACCGGGCCCCGGTGCCGGTAGCCGCCACCGGGGCCCGGTGCCACGCCGGTGCCACCCGTGTGCAGGGGGGGGGAGGCGCGCCCCGCCGGAAGTGAGGTCAGGTGCCCATCAGGTGGGGGGGGGGGGAGGGGGGGGCAGCACCCTGGCGCCACAACTGATTTTCAATTCAGTAGAGCAACCGACCTGGCCGCCCCCCTCACCCTGTGTACGTTGTCACCCTGTCTATCAGGTCACCCTGTGTGCGTTGTCACCCTGTCTATCAGGCCACCCTGTGTGCGTTGTCACCCTGTCTATCAGGTCACCCTGTGTGCGTTGTCACCCTGTCTATCAGGTCACCCTGTGTGCGTTGTCACCCTGTCTATCAGGTCACCCTGTGTGCGTTGTCACCCTGTCTATCAGGTCACCCTGTGTGCGTTGTCACCCTGTCTATCAGGTCACCCTGCCTGGTCACCCTGTCTATCAGGTCACCCTGCATACGTTGTCACCCTGTCTATCAGGTCACCCTGTCTATCAGGTCACCCTGCGTACGTTGTCACCCTGTCTATCAGGTCACCCTGCGTACCTGGTTGATGGGGTTCTGGGAGTTCTTCTACTGCCCAAGCCCGGCCCGAGGCCAGGCTTGACTTGTGAGAGTTTGGTCCACCAGGCTGTTGCTTGGAGCGGCCCGCAGGCCCACATACCCACCACAGCCAGGTTGATCCGGCACACCTTGAAGAAAAGTCTAGTTTCCTCTTGAAGATGTCCACGGTTGTTCCGGCAATATTTCTTATGCTCGCTGGGAGGATGTTGAACAACCGCGGACCTCTGATGTTTATACAGTGTTCTCTGATTGTGCCTATGGCACCTCTGCTCTTCACTGGACCTCTGATGTTTATACAGTGTTCTCTGATTGTGCCTATGGCACCTCTGCTCTTCGCTGGTTCTGTTCTGCATTTTCTTCCATATCGTTCACTCCAGTACGTTGTTATTTTACTGTGTAGATTTGGGACCTGGCCCTCCAGTATCTTCCATGTGTATATTATTTGGTATCTCTCGCGTCTCCTTTCTAGTGAGTACATTTGGAGAGCTTTGAGACGATCCCAATAATTTAGATGTTTTATCTCGTCTATGCGTGCCGTATATGTTCTCTGTATTCCCTCTATTTCAGCAATCTCTCCTGCTCTGAAAGGGGAAGTGAGTACTGAGCAGTACTCAAGACGGGACAACACAAGTGACTTGAAGAGTACAACCATTGTGATGGGATCCCTGGATTTGAAAGTTCTCGTAATCCATCCTATCATTCTCCTGGCTGACGCAATATTTGCTTGGTTATGCTCCCTAAACGTTAGGTCGTCGGACATCATTATTCCTAAATCCTTGACATGTTGCTTTCCTACTATGGGCAGATATGATTGTGTTTTGTACCCTGTATTATGTTTAAGGTTCTCATTTTAACTGTACCTGAGTACCTGGAATTTATCACTGTTAAACATCATGTTATTTTCTGCTGCCCAGTCGAACACTTTTTAATATCTGCTTGTAGTTTTTCAATGTCTTCAGCAGAGGTAATTTTCATGCTGATTTTTGTGTCATGTGCAATGGATGATACGAAGCTGTGACTTGTATTTGAGGCTATTTCTGATCTGAGAATAAGAAAAAGCAGCGGTGCAAGGACTGTACCTTGAGGTATAGAGCTTTTAACTGTGCTTGGACTCAATTTTATATGGTTGACCGTTACTCTTTGTGTTCTGTTCGACAGAAAACTGAGTATCCAGCGTCCTACTTTACCAGTTATTCCCATTGACCTCATTTTGTGTGCTATCACTCCATGGTCACATTTATCGAATGCCTTTGCGAAATCTGTGTATACCACATCTGCATTCTGTTTTTCTTCTAATGCCTCAATGATTTTGTCGTAGTGGTCAAGTAGCTGTGAGAGGCATGATCTTCCTGCTCTAAATCCATGTTGGCCTGGGTTGTGGAGGTCATTGGTCTCCATGAAACTAGTGACCTGACTCCTGATCACTCTCTCAAATACTTTAATTATGTGCGACGTTAGTGCAACTGGTCTATAATTCTTTGCCAATGCTTTGCTCCCTCCCTTGTGTAGAGGGGCTATGTCTGCTGCTTTAAGCGCATCTGGTATCTCCCCCGTGTCCAAGCTCTTCCTCCACACTATACTGAGTGCCTGTGCTACTGGCACTTTGTATTTCTTTATAAAAATTGAATTCCATGAGTCTGATCCCGGGGCAATTGGGCATGTTTTCAATTTCTCTATCAAAATCTTTTACGCTCGTGTTGATATCAGTTATATTTACAGGTGTTTGGATATCACGCATAAAGAAGTTGTCCGGATCTTCCACTTTCATGCTGTGTATCGGAGTGCTAAACATGTCCTCATACTACTTTTTTAGGATTTCATTAATTTCTTTGTTATCTTCCGTGTATGAACCTTCACTCGTACGAATAGGTCCCATACTGGCAGTGGCTTTTTCTTTTGATTTAGCATATGTGAAGAAATATTTTTGGGTTTTTCTTTATTTCTTGAATTGCTTTCTGTTCTAATAGTGATTCGTCAGTCTGATATGAATGCTTCAGTCTTTGTTCGATTTCTTCAATTTGCCTGTTTAAGTTATTCCTTCTTGTATGAACAGTCGTGTCTGCTTCAGCATTTCTGTTAACTTTTTCTTCTTTTGTAGTGTCGTCTGCGTTCTCTTTCTATGTTGGACCTCTTTCTGGCTTTCCTCAAAGGAACATATTTCAGACAGACTTCATAGGCTTCAGAAGTCAGTTTTTCTATTCCTTGTGTAGGATTTGTATTACTTATAACATTTTCCCATTGAATGTTTGTAAGTTCCCTGTTTATTTTCTCCCAGTCTATCCTTTTATTATTAAAATTGAATTTATTGAATAACCCTTCTCGCTTGTTGTTTCTCTTGGGCCTACTACCGTTATAAATGTTAGTTTGCACTTCAATGAGCTGGTGGTCCGAGTACGTAGTGTCTGAGACAGTAATGTCTCTGATTAGCTCATCATTGTTCGTGAATATCAGGTCCAGCGTGTTTTCGTTCCTAGTTGGTTCTGTAATCTGCTGACTGAGCGAGAATTTGTCACAGAATCTCAGTAGTTCTCTGACCTGTGGTTGGTTATTTCCAGGTTGACTTCCTGCTATAATGTTATTGTTTACTATTCTCCATTGTAAACTGGGTAAATTGAAGTCTCCAAGGAAGATAATATCTGGTACTGGGTTTGCTAGGTTATCAAAGATATTCTCTATTTTGTGGATCTGTTCAATGAATTCCTAAACTGTTCCATCTGACGGTTTGTATATTAGAATGACAATTAGATTTATAGTTGACCAGACCACACACTAGAAGGTGAAGGGACGACGACGTTTCGTCGTCCCTTCGTAGATTTATATTTTCTACCTCGTATATTTATATTTTCTACCTCGTATATTTATATTTTCTACCTTGACTCCAAGTACCTCTACCATCTCATTGGACGAGTTCAGGAGCTCTGTGCATGCCAGCTCCTCTTTAATATACAGACCAACTCCTCCACTTGACCTTATTACTCTGTCACATTTATATAGATTATATTTTGGGATCCAGATTTCACTATCAATGTGGTCTTTTGTGGGACTTTCTGTAAATGTACCAAAATATTCAGTTTGGTTCTATTAGAAGGGCATTTATGAACTTTATTGCTTATTTTGACCTTAGGCCCTTGTATGTTTGCAAATATGAATGATTTCCCACATTGTGTGTCACTTCTGGTGGCCTTTGGTAGTGGTTCGTCCAGTTTGGTAGTGGTACGGGTGTTGTGTGGTGTAGTACCTGTGTGCTTGTTGATGACTTGTATTCCAGTCTTGTGGGTATCTCCCTTCCCCTCTGTAATCCTGTAGTGGTTCCATCTGACTGTTCCTCTCTCTTACATGTTCTACTCTGTTTCTGCCTTCCTCTTAAAAAATTTCCAGTAGTGTTATATTGATCTTCCCGTCTATAACGGCGTGTACCTCACATGGCATTCCGGCCACTGGAGAGTGTAACACTTGTTGTCCCTAATTGAGAATATATATAGTTTAGGGTGGAAGTTTCTGCACTCTGTTCCATAAACAGCGTGAACCCCTCACCACCATGTTCCTTGTGTACATTGTCACCCTGCGTACATTGTCACCCTGCGTACATTGTCAACCTGCGTACATTGTCACCCTGCGTACATTGTCACCCTGCGTACATTGTCACCCTGCGTACATTGTCATCCTGCGTACATTGTCATCCTGCGTACATTGTCACCCTGCGTACATTGTCACCCTGCGTACATTGTCACCCTGCGTACATTGTCACCCTGTGTACATTGTCATCCTGCGTACATTGTCATCCTGCGTACATTGTCATCCTGCGTACATTGTCATCCTGCGTACATTGTCATCCTGCGTACATTGTCACCCTGCGTACATTGTCATCCTGCGTACATTGTCATCCTGCGTACATTGTCACCCTGTGTACATTGTCATCCTGCGTACATTGTCATCCTGCGTACATTGTCACCCTGCGTACATTGTCACCCTGTCTATCTGGTCACCCTGCGTACATTGTCACCCTGCGTACATTGTCATCCTGCGTACATTGTCATCCTGCGTACATTGTCACCCTGTGTACATTGTCATCCTGCGTACATTGTCACCCTGCGTACATTGTCACCCTGCGTACATTGTCACCCTGCGTACATTGTCACCCTGTGTACATTGTCATCCTGCGTACATTGTCATCCTGCGTACATTGTCACCCTGTGTACATTGTCACCCTGCGTACATTGTCATCCTGCGTACATTGTCACCCTGTGTACATTGTCACCCTGCGTACATTGTCATCCTGCGTACATTGTCATCCTGCGTACATTGTCACCCTGTGTACATTGTCATCCTGCGTACATTGTAACCCTGCGTACATTGTCATCCTGCGTACATTGTCACCCTGTGTACATTGTCATCCTGCGTACATTGTCACCCTGTGTACATTGTCATCCTGCGTACATTGTAACCCTGCGTACATTGTCATCCTGCGTACATTGTCATCCTGCGTACATTGTCATCCTGCGTACATTGTCATCCTGCGTACATTGTCACCCTGCATACATTGTCACCCTGCGTACATTGTCACCCTGCGTACATTGTCACCCTGCGTACATTGTCACCCTGCGTACATTGTCATCCTGCGTACATTGTCATCCTGCGTACATTGTCATCCTGCGTACATTGTCACCCTGCGTACATTGTCACCCTGCGTACATTGTCATCCTGCGTACATTGTCATCCTGCGTACATTGTCATCCTGCGTACATTGTCACCCTGTGTACATTGTCATCCTGCGTACACTGTCACCCTGCGTACATTGTCATCCTGCGTACATTGTCATCCTGCGTACACTGTCACCCCTGCGTACATTGTCACCCTGCGTACATTGTCACCCTGCGTACATTGTCACCCCTTGGTGGCGAGGCAGCACGGGTGGGTGGGTGGCGAGGCAGCACGGGTGGGTGGGTGGCAAGGGGGCTGGAACACATAATATAAGGTGACACAGAGGTGACAAAGGCCTTACCAGTATGGTCACAGACACCTGTACTTGGGCACCAGACAAGTGTATTGTAACACTTCATATTGGTACCTTTGTCATCCCCACCCACCTCCCCCCCGGGGTCGTCTCTCCTCTCCCCAAGTTGGTGATGAGTGTGTGTGAACTGTTACACACACACTCACACGCACGCACGCGCACACACGCGCGCACACACACGCACACACATATCACGCCATACCTGTCTCCTGCAGCACATATCAAGCGGATAACATCAGCGGCATATGCCAGGCTGGCCAACATACGAACGGCATTCAGAAACTTGTGTAAAGAATCATTCAGAACTTTGTATACCACATATGTCAGGCCAATCCTGGAGTATGCAGCCCCAGCATGGAGTCCATATCTAGTCAAGGATAAGACTAAACTGGAAAAGGTTCAAAGGTTTGCCACCAGACTAGTACCCGAGCTGAGAGGTATGAGCTACGAGGAGAGGCTACGGGAATTAAACCTCACTTCGCTGGAAGACAGAAGAGTTAGGGGGGGACATGATCACCACATTCAAGATTCTGAAGGGGATTGATAGGGTAGATAAAGACAGTCTATTTAACACAAGGGGAACACGCACAAGGGAACACAGGTGGAAACTGAGTGCCCAAATGAGCCACAGAGATATTAGAAAGAACTTTTTTAGTGTCAGAGTGGTTGACAAATGGAATGCATTAGGAAGTGATGTGGTGGAGGCTGACTCCATACACAGTTTCAAGTGTAGGTATGACAGAGCCCGATAGGCTCATGAATCTGTACACCTGTTGATTGACGGTTGAGAGGCGGGACCAAAGAGCCAGAGCTCAACCCCCGCAAACACAACTAGGTGAGTACACACACACACACACACACACTCAACTAGGTGAGTACACACACACACAGAATGAGAGAGAGAGAATGAGAGAATGAGAGAGAGAATGAGAGAGAGAGAATGAGAGAATGAGAGAGAGAGAATGAGAGAATGAGAATGAATCACCGTGGATACTAAAAGAAGCAGCACAGGCCCTCAGCGTGCCTCTGGCAATGATCTTTAATGAGTCACTTATGTCAGGAGAATTGCCCAGTTGCTGGAAGAAGGCAAATGTCGTGCCTATCTTCAAGAAAGGTGATAGGGAGGAGGCACTTAACTATAGACCTGTATCACTGACAAGCATCCCCTGTAAAATACTGGAAAGAATAATTAGGCTACGACTGGTTGCACACCTGGAGAACATTAGGTTTGTGAACAAACGTCAACATGGGTTCTGGACAGGGAAATCGTGCCTAACAAACCTTCTGGAATTCTATGATAAAATAAAGAGGATAAGACAGGACAGAGATGGTTGGGCAGACTGCATATTTCTGGACTGCCAAAAAGCCTTTGATACAGTACCGCACATGAGACTGCTGTTCAAGCTCGAGAGGCAGGCGGGGGGGGGGGGGAAGGTCCTAGCATGGATAAGGAACTACCTAACAGGAAGGAGCCAAAGAGTTACGGTAAGGGGCGAGAAGTCGGACTGGCGAACAGTAACAAGTGGAGTACCACAAGGATCGGTGCTGGGACCAATTCTATTTCTTGTATATGTTAACGACATGTTTACAGGCGTAGAGTCCTACATGTCGATGTTTGCGGATGACGCAAAGTTGATGACAAGAGTTGTGACAGATGAGGATTGCAGGATCCTCCAAGAGGACCTGAATAGGTTGCAGAGATGGTCAGAGAAATGGCTACTGGAATTCAACATGAGCAAATGTAAAGTTATGGAAATGGAACTAGGTGATAGGAGACCAAAGGGACAGTACACAATGAAGGGAAACTGCCTACCTGTGACAACGCGAGAAAGAGACCTGGGCGTGGACGTAACATCTTACCTTGAAGTGTTTGCGGGTTTTAGCGTCCCCGCGGCCCGGTCGTCGACCAGGCCTCCTGGTTGCTGGACTGGTCAACCAGGCTGTTGGACGCGGCTGCTCGCAGCCTGACGTACGAATCACAGTCAGGTTGATCAGGTATCCTTTGGAGGTGCTTATCCAGTTCTCTCTTGAACACTGTGAGGGGTCGGCCAGTTATGTCCCTTATGTGTAGTGGAAGCGTATTGAACAGTCTCGGGCCTCTGATGTTGATAGTTCTCTCTTGAACACTGTGAGGGGTCGGCCAGTTATGCCCCTTATGTGTAGTGGAAGCGTGTTGAACAGTCTCGGGCCTCTGATGTTGATAGAGTTCTCTCTCAGAGTACCTGTTGCACCTCTGCTTTTCAACGGGGGTATTCTGCACATCCTGCCATGTCTTCTAGTCTCATGTGATGTTATTTCTGTGTGCAGGTTTGGGACCAGCCCCTCTAATATTTTCCATTTATAAATGATTATATATCTCTCCCGCCTGCGCTCAAGGGAGTACAGATTTAGGCTCTTTAGTCGGTCCCAATAGTTTAGATGTTTTATTGAGTGGATTCTAGCAGTAAAGGATCTCTGCACGCTCTCCAAGTCAGCAATTTCTCCAGCATTGAAAGGGGCTGTCATTGTGCAGCAGTACTCCACTCTAGAGAGCACAAGCGTTTTGAAAAGTATCATCATCGGTATAGCATCTCTAGTGTGAAAAGGTCTTCTTATCCAACCTGTCATTTTTCTTGCAGTTGTGACGGCTACTTTATTGTGTTCTTTAAAGGTAAGGTCTTCCGACATGAGTACACCCAGATCCTTTACATTGCCTTTTCGTTCTATGTTATGATTTGCCTGAGTTTTGTACGTGGTTTCCGTTTTTATATTTTCATTTTTTCCGTAGCGCATGAGCTGGAACTTATCTTCGTTAAACACCATATTATTTTCTGTAGCCCATAGAAAGACCTGATCTACATCTGATTGGAGATTTGCCGTGTCCTCTATGTTGCCTACTCTCATGAAAATCCTAGTGACATCAGCAAAGGAAGATGCAGCGCTATAGGTTGTGTTCTTGTCTATGTCCGATATGAGGATGAGAAAAAGTACTGGAGCAAGCACAGTACCCTGGGGGACTGTGCTGGAGCAAGCACAGTACCCTGGGGGACTGTGCTGGAGCAAGCACAGTACCCTGGGGGACTGTGCTGGAGCAAGCACAGTACCCTGGGGGACTGAGCTCTTCACGGTTCATGTACCGGATTTTATTTTGTTAACTATTACACATTGGGTTCTGTTAGTCAGGAAATTGTAGATCCATCTGCCTATTTTTCCGGTAATTCCTTTTGAACGCATTTTATGTGCAATAACACCATGGTCACATTTATCAAAAGCTTTTGCGAAATCTGTGTAAATTACATCAGCGTTTTGTTTGTCTTCCATAGCATCTAATGCCATATCATAGTGGTCCAGCAACTGCGACAGGCAAGAGCGCCCTGTTCTGAAACCATGTTGTCCGGGGTTATGGAGATGCTGTGATTCCATATATTTTGTGATCTTACTTCTTAGCATTCTCTCAAAAATTTTTATGATGTGCGATGTTAGTGCAATCGGTCTGTAATTTTTTGCCTCTGCCTTATTTCCTCCTTTATGGAATGGTGCTATCTCTGCTGTTTTTAGTATGTCAGGGATAACGCCAGTATCTAGGCTTTGTCTACACAGAATGTGGAGGGCCTGCGATAGTGGTTTTTACAGTTCTTGATGAATATGGAGTTCCAAGAATCCGGGCCTGGTGCAGAGTGCATAGGCATACTGTTTATGGCTTCTTCAAAATCCAGTGGGGATAGGGTGACGTCTGATATATGATTTGATGTTGGTATTATATCCATGAAAAATTCATTTGGGTTATCAATCTTTAGTGTGTTTAGTGGCACCAGACACCAGGCACCCTGGAACAATCCATCACATATTGACCTAATCCACCTGTCCGAACATATGTTCAAAACCTGGATATTGTCCGGACAGATATGGAGCAAGAGGCCGAACGCCTCAAGTGCCTTGCCAGCGGTCCAACACACCTGCTGGCGGCCCCTACAGGCGACCATTACCGTTAAGACGGTAATGGTCGTCTTAACGAGCCCATACCACCCGTCTTGGCCAGTTGAGTTATTATACCCTATTGACGTATTTGATGACGTATTTCACGCTAATAATTTACAAGAGTAATCAGAGTCTGGACCGAGGCTGTGCTGGCCCGAGGTGGAGGGGGAGGGGGTGCAGGTGCTGGAGGAGGGGGGGGGTGGAGGGGGAGGGGGAGGGGGTGCAGGTGCTGGAGGAGGGGGGGGTGGTGGAGGGGGAGGGGGTGCAGGTGGTGGAGGAGGGGGGGGTGGTGGTGGAGGGGGAGGGGGTGCAGGTGCTGGAGGAGGGGGGGCGGGTGCTCGTGGTGGAGGGGGGGGGGTGCTGGAGGAGGGGGGAGGGGGGGTTATATAACCCTGGGCTTGGCTCACACCTTCAACATCCGTCGCTGCTGGCTTCTTGCCCCCCCCTTCCCCCCTCCACCCCCCCCCCCCCTGCACTGTGAAGGAGGCGGGGCGGGGGGGGGGGGGGGCAGCAACGACCCCCTCTCCCCTCTTGCACCTGCTCTTGGAGGGGAAGACAGTGCCATACACCACTCCTTTCAGCAAACGATATCTCGCGTAATTTAAGCTCCCTAGTTCTAGTGTCAGTTTAAGCTCCATAGTTCTAGTGTCAGTTTAAGGTCCCTAGTTCTAGTGTCAGTTTAAGGTCCCTAGTTCTAGTGTCAGTTTAAGCTCCCTAGTTCTAGTGTCAGTTTAAGCTCCCTAGTTCTAGTGCCAGTTTAAGCTCCCTAGTTCTAGTGTCAGTTTAAGCTCCCTAGTTCTAGTTAAGCTTGCTAGTTACACCCATCACTAGACTAATAGTATATCAAAACACATTTCATCTTGTAGTATATTCTTTTTGAGAGATATAATGTTATATTGATTATATAGTAAAATTCTGCTATTATTTTCATTACTAGTAATACTCCACTAGTTACTGGTAATACTCCACTAGTTACTGGTAATACTTCACTAGTTACTGGTAATACTCCACTAGTTACTGGTAATACTCCACTAGTTACTGGTAATACTCCACTAGTTACTGGTAATACTCCACTAGTTACTGGTAATACTCCACTAGTTACTGGTAATACCCCACTAGTTACTGGTAATACTCCACTAGTTACTGGTAATACTCCACTAGTTACTGGTAATACTCCACTAGTTACTGGTAATACTCCACTAGTTACTGGTAATACTCCACTAGTTACTGGTAATACTCCACTAGTTACTGGTAATACTCCACTAGTTACTGGTAATACTCCACTAGTTACTGGTAATACTACACTAGTTACTGGTAATACTTCACTAGTTACTGGTAATACTTCACTAGTTACTGGTAATACTCCACTAGTTACTGGTAATACTCCACTAGTTACTGGTAATACTCCACTAGTTACTGGTAATACTACACTAGTTACTGGTAATACTTCACTAGTTACTGGTAATACTTCACTAGTTACTGGTAATACTTCACTAGTTACTGGTAATACTTCACTAGTTACTGGTAATACTTCACTAGTTACTGGTAATACTTCACTAGTTACTGGTAATACTTTACTAGTTACTGGTAATACTTCACTAGTTACTGGTAATACTTTACTAGTTACTGGTAATACTCCACTAGTTACTGGTAATACTCCACTAGTTACTGGTAATACTCCACTAGTTACTGGTAATACTCCACTAGTTACTGGTAATACTCCACTAGTTACTGGTAATACTCCACTAGTTACTGGTAATACTCCACTAGTTACTGGTAATACTCCACTAGTTACTGGTAATACTACACTAGTTACTGGTAATACTTCACTAGTTACTGGTAATACTCCACTAGTTACTGGTAATACTACACTAGTTACTGGTAATACTTCACTAGTTACTGGTAATACTCCACTAGTTACTGGTAATACTACACTAGTTACTGGTAATACTCCACTAATTTTGACTTCCACAACCCAGGCCAACATGGATTTAGAGCAGGAAGATCATGCCTCTCACAGCTACTTGACCACTACGACAAAATCACTGAGGCATTAGAAGAAAAACAGAATGCAGATGTTGTATACACAGACTTTGCAAAGGCATTTTTAAATGTGACCATGGAGTGATAGCTCACAAAATGAGGTCAATGGGAATAACTGGTGAAGTAGGACGCTGGATACTCAGTTTCCTGTCGAACAGAACACAGAGAGTAACAGTCAACCATATAAAATCAAGTCCTAGTGCAGTTAAAAGCTCTGTACCTCAAGGTACAGTCCTTGCACCACTGCTGTTCCTTATTCTCATATCAGATATAGACTCAAATACAAGTCACAGCTTCGTGTCATCCTTTGCAGATGACACAAAAATCAGCATGAAAATTACCTCTGCTGAAGACATTGAAAAACTACAAGCAGATATTAACAAAGTTTTCAACTGGGCAGCAGAAAATAACTTGATGTTTAACAGTGATAAATTCCAGGTACTCAGGTACGGTAAAAATGAGGACCTTAAACATAATACAGGGTACAAAACACAATCAAATCTGCCCATAGTAGGAAAACAGCATGTCAAGGATTTACGAATAATGATGTCTGACGACCTAACATTTAGGGAGCATAACCAAGCAAATATTGCGTCAGCCAGGAGAATGATAGGATGGATTACGAGAACTTTCAAGTCCAGAGATCCCATCACAATGGTTGTACTACTCTCTGCCCCCTCCCCCCCCCTCTCATGAAGGGTGCGGCACTTCCCACGTCATTGGGGTGGGGGGGGGGGGGTTATTTTATTGAGGCATATGCTTGGGGCTTGGGGGGGGGAGGGGGCGTAGTGGGGATTGTGGGAACGCGATGCCTTGACGGAGGAAGGTTGGTAGGACGAGAAGGGGTCCTGGTAGTGGGGGTCTTGGTAATGGGGGTCCTGGTAATGGGGTCCTGGTAGTGGGGGGGCTGGTAGTGGGGGGCTGGTAGTGGGGGGGCTGGTAGTGGGGGGCTGGTAGTGGGGGGGCTGGTAGTGGGGGGCTGGTAGTGGGGGGGCTGGTAGTGGAGGGTCTGGTAGTGGAGGGGCTGGGTGGGGAGGGTTGGTTAGGGGGGGAGGGGGAGGGTTAGCGGTGGTACAGTCTAACATGGCCATTGAACCTCGTCCGGTTTAGGGAGCCCAAACCTGTTTCATTCATATGTGAGGTGGGAACAGTGTTCTCCAGCGGCCCATGCAACAAGTCTCTAAGTTACCTGCTAATCTCTCCACTCACCCAGACCATCGGACACAAGTCCGGACAGGCATTTAGTCCAACGTCCACAGCTGGTCTCTTGCTGTCAGTTTACACAACAGTCCGTTCACCTCCACGTGGCGGCCGCCATCTTTATAACGGCTTCTCACCTTTATACTTTTCAATAATTTGTATTCAAATGAGTTGACCGGTAATTAATTATTTGTTGTCTGTGTTTACAGTCAACCACGAATGATAAATACACTACACCAAACAAGCTAATTTAATGGGAAAAGAAGAATTAAGTATTTATATTTGGCATTTTTGTTTAATTCGCTAAGTTCAATAACGAGTTGAGGAACTATGCGTTTAGTGGGCGGCCCCATCTATTAGTAAATGGGCGGCCCCATCTATTAGTAAATGGGCGGCCCCATCTATTGGTAAGTGGGCGGCCCCATCTACAGCATCACAGACACGGGCCACACCTACAGGGCCACGCCCACACCTACAGGGCCACGCCCACAGTGCCACACATAGGGCCACACCCACTGGAGTCCATACCTCGTTAAACACAAGACAAAGTTAGAGATGATTCAGAGGTATGCCACCAGGCTCGTCCCGGAACTGAGAGGTATGAGCTACAAGGAAGCCTAAAGGAGCTGAATCTCACGTCCCTGGAAAACAGAAGAGTAAGGAGAGACATGATAACCACCTACAAAATTCTCAGGGGAATTGACAGGGTGGACAAAGACAAACTCTTCAGCACAGGTGGGACACGAACAAGGGGACACGGGTGGAAACTTAGTACCCAGATGAGCCACAGGGACGTTAGAAAGAATTTTTCAGTGTCAGAGTAGTTAGTAAATTGAATGCATTAGGCAGTGATGTGGTGGAGGCTGACTCCATACACAGTTTATAATGTAGATATGATAGAGCCCAATAGGCTCAGGAACCTGTACACCTGTTGATTGACAGTTGAGAGGCGGGACCAAAGAGCCAGAGCTCAACCCCTGCAAGCACAACTAGGTGAGTACAGGCCCACACCTACAGCGTCACACCTGTTTGATGGGGTTCTGGGAGTTCTTCTACTGCCCAAGCCTGGCCCGAGGCCAGGCTTGACTTGTGAGAGTTTGGTCCACCAGGCTGTTGCTTGGAGCGGCCCGCAGGCCCACATACCCACCACAGCCCGGTTGGTCCGGCACTCCTTGGAGAAAACAGTCTAATTTCCTCTTGAAGATGTCCACGGTTGTTCCGGCAATATTTCTTATGCTCGCTGGGAGGACGTTGAACAACCGCGGACCTCTGATGTTTATACAGTGTTCTCTGATTGTGCCTATGGCACCCTGCTCTTCACTGGACCTCTGATGTTTATACAGTGTTCTCTGATTGTGCCTATGGCACCTCTGCTCTTCACTGGACCTCTGATGTTTATACAGTGTTCTCTGATTGTGCCTATGGCATCTCTGCTCTTCACTGGTTCTATTCTGCATTTTCTTCCATATCGTTCACTCCAGTACGTTGTTATTTTACTGTGTAGATTAGGGACCTGGCCCTCCAGTATTTTCCATGTGTATATTATTTGGTATCTCTCTCGTCTCCTTTCTAGTGAGTACATTTGGAGGGCTTTGAGGCGATCCCAATAATTTAGGTGTTTTATCTCGTCTATGCGTGCCGTATATGTTCTCTGTATTCCCTCTATTTCAGCAACCTCTCCTGCTCTGAAGGGGGAAGTGAGTACTGAGCAGTACTCAAGACGGGACAACACAAGACACTTGAAAAGTACAACCATTGTAATGGGATCCCTGGATTTGAAAGTTCTCGTAATCCATCCTATCATTCTCCTGGCTGACGCAATATTTGCTTGGTTATGCTCCCTAAACGTTAGGTCGTCGGACATCATTATTCCCAAATCCTTGACATGCTGTTTTCCTACTATGGGCAAATATGATTGTGTTTTGTACCCTGTATTATGTTTAAGATCCTCATTTTTACTGTACCTGAGTACCTGGAATTTATCACTGTTAAACATCATGTTATTTTCTGCTGCCCAATCGAAAACTTTATTAATATCTGCTTGTAGTTTTTCAATGTCTTCAGCAGAGGTAATTTTCATGCTGATTTTTGTGTCATCTGCAAAGGATGACACGAAGCTGTGACTTGTATTTGAGAGTTTATCTGATATGAGAATACGGAAAAACAGTGGTGCAAGGACTGTACCCTGAGGTACAGTCCTTGCTGTACAGTACAGTACAGACTGTACCCTGAGGTACAGTCCATGCTGTACTGTACAGTACAGACTGTACCCTGAGGTACAGTCCATGCTGTACTGTACAGTACAGACTGTACCCTGAGGTACAGAGATTGTAACTGCACTTGGACTCGATTTTATATGGTTGACTGTTACTCTTTTTGTTCTGTTCGACAGAAAACTGAGTCACACTCAGAACTGAGTGGGTGTGACGCTGTGGTAACCCCCACAGGGGCACACCCACAGGGGCACACCCACAGGGGCACACCCACAGGGGCACACCCACAGGGGCACACCCACAGGGGCACACCCACAGGGGCACACCCACAGGGGCACACCCACAGGCGCACACCCACAGGGGCACACCCACAGGGGCACACCCACAGGGGCACACCCACAGGGGAATACCACGGACCTACTCCCCTGGTAATCAGCATATACATCCTGGGTGTCAGCAGGTGGGAGGGGGGCAGTGTGGGTGTCAGCAGGTGGGAGGGGGGTAGTGTGGGTGTCAGCAGGTGGGAGGGGGGCAGTGTGGGTGTCAGCAGGTGGGAGGGAGGCAGTGTGGGTGTCAGCAGGTGGGAGGGGGGCAGTGTGGGTGTCAGCAGGTGGGAGGGAGGCAGTGTGGGTGTCAGCAAGTGGGAGGGGGGCAGTGTGGGTGTAGAGCCATGTATGGAGGGGTGAGTGACGTGTGGAGGGGTCGTCGTTATGTACATGAAATACATGCCAGCGTGTGTGGCCCCGCCACCCTGGGACCACCCTCAGATGTAGGCCACCCTGGGGCCACCCTCAGATGTAGGCCACCCTCAGATGTAGGCCACCCTCAGATGTAGGCCACCCTCAGATGTAGGCCACCCTGGGGCCACCCTCATATGTAGGCCACCCTGGGGCCACCCTGGGGGCCACCCTCAGATGTAGGCCACCCTAGGGCCGCCCTCAGATGTAGGCCACCCTGAGGCCACCCTGGGGCCACCCTCAGATGTAGGCCACCCTGGGGCCACCCTGGGGCCACCCTCAGATGTAGGCCACCCTGGGGCCACCCTGGGGCCACCCTCAGATGTAGGCCACCCTGGGGCCACCCTCAGATGCAGGGCCACCCTGGGGCCACCCTCAGATGCAGGGCCACCCTGGAGCCACCCTGGGGCCACCCTCAGATGCAGGGCCACCCTGGGGCCACCCTCAGATGCAGGGCCACCCTGGGGCCACCCTCAGATGCAGGGCCACCCTGGGGCCACCCTCAGATGCAGGGCCACCCTGGGGCCACCCTCAGATGCAGGGCCACCCTGGGGCCACCCTTAGATGCAGGGCCACCCTGGGGCCACCCTCAGATGCAGGGCCACCCTCAGATGCAGGGCCACCCTCAGATGCAGGGCCACCCTGGGGCCACCCTCAGATGCAGGGCCACCCTGGGGCCACCCTCAGATGCAGGGCCACCCTGGGGCCACCCTCAGATGCAGGGCCACCCTGGGGCCACTCTCAGATGCAGGGCCACCCTGGGGCCACCCTCAGATGCAGGGCCACCCTCAGATGCAGGGCCACCCTGGGGCCACCCTCAGATGCAGGGCCACCCTGGGGCCACTCTCAGATGCAGGGCCACCCTGGGGCCACCCTCAGATGCAGGGCCACCCTGGGGTCATCCTGGGGCCACCCTCAGATGCAGGGCCACCCTGGGGCCACCCTGGAGCCACCCTGGAGCCACCCTCAGATGCAGGGCCACCCTGGAGCCACCCTGGGGCCACCCTGGGGCCAACCTCAGATGCAGGGCCACCCTGGGGCCACCCTCAGATGCAGGGCCACCCGCAGATTAAGGAGGGTGGGATGAGGAATGCTGTGATGAGGGCAGGTGAGGGTGGGTGGGCAGGGTGGGTGGGAGTGTGAGGGCAGGGCAGGGTGGGTGGTGGTGTGAGGGTGGGTGGTGGTGTGAGGGTGGGTGGCGGAGCATGGGTGCACATTTGGGTGGAGGGTTAGGGTGGGGCACGTTTAGGGTGGGCGGGGCATGGCGTCGCACGTTTAGGGTGGGTGAGACGTGGTGGAGAGAGAGAGGGGGGGGGGGAGGCGTGGGGGGGCCCATTTGGGTGGGCGGTTGAGGAGAGGGTGGGGGGGGGCTGTGGGTACGGGTGAGGTTGGGAGTGGGTTGGGTGGGGCTGGTATGGGCCAAGACCGCCCAGGTCCCACACCACCACCACCACCACCCACCTGTTGCATCCACCTGCCCCACCCACCCACACCTCCACCCTCCTACACCCTCAACCTAATACAAAGTTTCTATAACCATCAAAATTTACATCTGGCTATACACACCTGACAATATACACCTGGAAGCGTACACAGTGAGGGTGATTTCCCACGGTCTGGGGATGCTGGAGGCCTGATCTGTGTCCTCTCATCTGGCACACACCTGGCTGGCGCCACCTGTGTTGCTCTGACACACACCTGGCTCCTCCTGTGTTGCTCTGACACACACCTGGCTGCCTCCACCTGTGTTGCTCTGACACACACCTGGCTGGCGCCACCTGTGTTGCTCTAGCACACACCTGGCTGCCTCCACCTGTGTTGCTCTGACACACACCTGGCTGGCGCCACCTGTGTTGCTCTAGCACACACCTGGCTGGCGCCACCTGTGTTGCTCTGACACACACCTGGCTCCTCCTGTGTTGCTCTGACACACACCTGGCTGCCTCCACCTGTGTTGCTCTGACACACACCTGGCTGGCGCCACCTGTGTTGCTCTAGCACACACCTGGCTCCTCCTGTGTTGCTCTGGCACACACCTGCCTGGCTCCACCTGTGTTGCTCTGGCACACACCTGCCTGGCTCCACCTGTGTTGCTCTGACACACACCTGGCTGGCGCCACCTGTGTTGCTCTGACACACACCTGGCTCCTCCTGTGTTGCTCTGACACACACCTGGCTGGCGCCACCTGTGTTGCTCTGACACACACCTGGCTCCTCCTGTGTTGCTCTGACACACACCTGGCTGGCGCCACCTGTGTTGCTCTGACACACACCTGGCTCCTCCTGTGTTGCTCTGACACACACCTGGCTGGCGCCACCTGTGTTGTTCTGACACACACCTGGCTGGCTCCACTTGTGTTGCTCTGACACACACCTGACTGTCTCCACCTGTGTTTCTCTGGCACACACCTGCCTGGATCCACCTGTGTTGCTCTAGCACACACCTGGCTCCTCCTGTGTTGTTCTGACACACACCTGGCTGGCTCCACCTGTGTTGCTCTGGCACACACCTGCCTGGCTCCACATGTGTTGCTCTGACACACACCTGGCTGGCTCTACCTGTGTTGCGCGGTGTCGGGGGCGGCACCACAGCAGAGCGCAGTGTCGGGGGCGGCACCACAGCAGAGCGCAGTGTCGGGGGCGGCACCACAGCAGAGCGCAGTGTCGGGGGCGGCGCCACAGCAGAGCGCAGTGTCGGGGACGGCGCCACAGCAGAGCGCAGTGTCGGGGACGGCGCCACAGCAGAGTGCAGTGTCGGGGGCGGCACCACAGCAGAGCGCAGTGTCGGGGGCGGCGCCACAGCAGAGCGCAGTGTCGGGGGCGGCACCACAGCAGAGCGCAGTGTCGGGGACGGCGCCACAGCAGAGCGCAGTGTCGGGGACGGCGCCACAGCAGAGCGCAGTGTCGGGGACGGCGCCACAGCAGAGCGCAGTGTCGGGGGCGGCGCCACAGCAGAGCGCAGTGTCGGGGACGGCGCCACAGCAGAGCGCAGTGTCGGGGGCGGCACCACAGCAGAGCGCAGTGTCGGGGGCGGCACCACAGCAGAGCGCAGTGTCGGGGGCGGCGCCACAGCAGAGCGCAGTGTCGGGGACGGCGCCACAGCAGAGCGCAGTGTCGGGGACGGCGCCACAGCAGAGCGCAGTGTCGGGGACGGCGCCACAGCAGAGCGCAGTGTCGGGGACGGCGCCACAGCAGAGCGCAGTGTCGGGGACGGCGCCACAGCAGAGCGCAGTGTCGGGGACGGCGCCACAGCAGAGCGCAGTGTCGGGGACGGCGCCACAGCAGAGCGCAGTGTCGGGGACGGCGCCACAGCAGAGCGCAGTGTCGGGGACGGCGCCACAGCAGAGCGCAGTGTCGGGGACGGCGCCACAGCAGAGCGCAGTGTCGGGGGCGGCGCCACAGCAGAGCGCAGTGTCGGGGACGGCGCCACAGCAGAGCGCAGTGTCGGGGACGGCGCCACAGCAGAGCGCAGTGTCGGGGACGGCGCCACAGCAGAGCGCAGTGTCGGGGACGGCGCCACAGCAGAGCGCAGTGTCGGGGACGGCGCCACAGCAGAGCGCAGTGTCGGGGGCGGCGCCACAGCAGAGCGCAGTGTCGGGGACGGCGCCACAGCAGAGCGCAGTGTCGGGGACGGCGCCACAGCAGAGCGCAGTGTCGGGGGCGGCGCCACAGCAGAGCGCAGTGTCGGGGACGGCGCCACAGCAGAGCGCAGTGTCGGGGGCGGCACCACAGCAGAGCGCAGTGTCGGGGGCGGCACCACAGCAGAGCGCAGTGTCGGGGGCGGCGCCACAGCAGAGCGCAGTGTCGGGGACGGCGCCACAGCAGAGCGCAGTGTCGGGGGCGGCACCACAGCAGAGCGCAGTGTCGGGGACGGCGCCACAGCAGAGCGCAGTGTCGGGGACGGCGCCACAGCAGAGCGCAGTGTCGGGGACGGCGCCACAGCAGAGCGCAGTGTCGGGGACGGCGCCACAGCAGAGCGCAGTGTCGGGGACGGCGCCACAGCAGAGCGCAGTGTCGGGGACGGCGCCACAGCAGAGCGCAGTGTCGGGGACGGCGCCACAGCAGAGCGCAGTGTCGGGGACGGCGCCACAGCAGAGCGCAGTGTCGGGGACGGCGCCACAGCAGAGCGCAGTGTCGGGGACGGCGCCACAGCAGAGCGCAGTGTCGGGGACGGCGCCACAGCAGAGCGCAGTGTCGGGGACGGCGCCACAGCAGAGCGCAGTGTCGGGGACGGCGCCACAGCAGAGCGCAGTGTCGGGGGCGGCGCCACAGCAGAGCGCAGTGTCGGGGACGGCGCCACAGCAGAGCGCAGTGTCGGGGGCGGCGCCACAGCAGAGCGCAGTGTCGGGGACGGCGCCACAGCAGAGCGCAGTGTCGGGGGCGGCGCCACAGCAGAGCGCAGTGTCGGGGACGGCGCCACAGCAGAGCGCAGTGTCGGGGGCGGTGCCACAGCAGAGCGCAGTGTCGGGGGCGGCGCCACAGCAGAGCGCAGTGTCGGGGGCGGCGCCACAGCAGAGCGCGGTCTCTGGCAAAGGAAAACAAACAAAACAAGGGCCCAAACCCTATCGTCACTATAAATGGTGTACCTGTAAGCGTGGTGTATAGGGAAGAACAAGTGGTGTATGTAAGCACCATCACCCCAGCAAGTGCAGAATCCTCCCTTAGTACGGGGTAAATTTGCAAGAACTCCTTAGATAGGAAAGAATGCTTCAACATGGAATGTCCAGCTTTCCATATAAGAGGAACCAGGCTGACACGACCGACAAACCGCCTCGAAGAAAGCAGCCACAACACTACTTTCCAGGATGATTTTTTAGCAAGAGGAGAAGAATGGCTAAACATGTCCAGACTCTACCACCAACTCGGTCACATGCTGGAGAGGACGCAAACACAGTGGCCTCCTTACCAGAGCCTCAGATATTAACACCAAGTAAAGCATCCAACACTTCCACAAACATGACATCAATTTTATTTGCCAACATTCAGGGTATAAACATGCAAATCAAACAAAGTTCACTTTATAGATGGTCTCCTACATGAGGCAAATGCAGTGTTTGCAGCCCTAACTAAAACTCACACAAAGGACTACCATGATGGTGAAATATGGATCTCAGAATACAATCTTTTCAGATGTGACAGGAAACACAGGCTTCAGGGTGGCGTCAGCCTCTACATCAAAGACACACTCATCTGTACTGAGCTGCTAAACACCACAAATGATATGGTGGAAGTGCTGATAATCAAAATAGAGATCCCTAAATGTAGTTATTGTCCTTGTATATAAGTCACCGGAGGCAAGTCATCAGCAGTTTAAAGACCAACTAATGAAAATAGAACACTGCTTGGAAAACCTCACAAATCCAGCCCCGATCATCCTGCTTGGGGACTTCAACCTACGGCACCTGAAATGGAAGCACCTGGCTAATACAGTAATATCAGAAAGAGTACCAGGAAGTAGCCTAAATGAACAGGCACATGCAAATGGCCTGCTACGGATGTGCGACAGGTTTGCCTTAAACCAGCAAATAGTAGAACCAACTAGGAAGGAGAACACGCTGGACCTCATTTTCATCAATAATGATGAATTGATCAGGAACATAATGATTACAAATACCTGTTACTCAGATCACAACTTAATTGAAGTTCTGACAACCATGGGGAGTAGACCGTCAAAACCAGTCCAGATTCCCGGTGGAGGAGATTTCAGCAAATTCAACTTCAATAATAAACAGATAAACTGGGAGCAAATAATCCAAGACTTCACAGAAATAAACTGGGAAGAACAGCTAGAAAATGCAAACCTGAACCAGTGTCTGGAAAAAATAAGCTCAGTAGCACTAGAAATATGTTCAAACCGCATACCCCAAACATTTAGATTTTGAAGAAGCCATAAACAGTATGCCTATGCACCAGGCCCGGATTCTTGGAACTCTATTTTCATCAAGAACTGTAAAAAACCACTATCGCAGGCCCTCCACATTCTTTAGAGACAAAGCCTAGATACTGGCGTTATTCCTGACATACTAAAAGCAGCAGAGATAGCACCACACAATAAAGGAGGAAATAAGGCAAAAAATTACTGACCGATTGCACTAATATTGCACATCATAAAAAGTTTTGAGTGCCAAGAAGCAAGATCACAAAATACATGGAATCACAGCATCTCCATAACCCCGGACAACATGGGTTCAGAACAGGGCGCTCTTGCCTGTCGCAGTTGCCGGACCACTATGATATGGCATTAGATGCTATGGAAGACAAACAAAACGCTGATGTAATTTACACATTTCGCAAAAGCCTTTGACAAATGTGACCATGGTGTTATTGCACATAAAATGCGTTCAAAAGAAATTCCCCCCAGGGTACTGTGCTTGCTCCAGTACTTTTTCTCATCCTCATATCGGACATAGACAAGAACACAACCTATAGCACTGTATCTTCCTTTGCTGATGACACTAGGATCTTCATGAGAGTTGGCAACATAGAGGACACGGCAAATCTCCAATCAGATGTAGATCAGGTCTTTCTATGGGCTACAGAAAATAATATGGTGTTTAACGAAGATAAGTTCCAGCTCATGCGCTACGGAAAAAATGAAAATATAAAAACGGAAACCACGTACAAAACTCAGGCAAATCATAACATAGAACGAAACGGCAATGTAAAGGATCTGGGTTTACTGATGTCGGAAGACCTTACCTTTAAAGAACACAATAAAGTAGCCGTCACAACTGTAAGAAAAATGACAGGTTGGATAACAAGAACTTTTCACACTAGAGATGCTATACCGATGATGATACTTTTCAAAACGCTTGTGCTCTCTAGAGTGGAGTACTGCTGCACAATGACAGCCCCTTTCAATGCTGGAGAAATTGCTGACCTAGAGAGCGTGCAGAGATCCTTTACTGCTAGAATCCACTCAGTAAAACATCTAAACTATTGGGACCGACTAAAGAGCCTAAATCTGTACTCCCTTGAGCGCAGGCGGGAGAGATACATAATAATTTACACGTGGAAAATAATTGAGGGGCTGGTCCCAAACCTGCACGCAGAAATAACATCACATGAGACCAGAAGACATGGCAGGATGTGCAGAATACCCCCGTTGAAGAGCAGAGGTGCAACAGGTACTCTGAGAAGCTAAGCCCCGCAAACTCCTCAAGGTAACCTCAAGGTAGGTGGTTGTTGCTCTGCCACACACCTGGCTGGCTCCACCTGTGTTGCTGTCTTGTATATTTTGTATTTTTGGCAATTAACTAAAGTATAGATTGTATTTTCGGTAATTAACTAATATATATTGTATTTTCCCAATTAACTAATGTATATTTTATATTTGTGTAATTACCTAATGTGTGCATCGTATAGTTGTATAATATAATGGTTCAAAACACAAATTTTGTTAAATGGTGTTTGTGATAGAGAGTTACATGGTGCCCATAGGAGCCTCGGCCGCCTTAATTACATGGTGTTGGTGCGATTACTGTCTGCTGATACCTTCTCTGAACCGTGAACTTTAATTTGATGGTGTGATTTGTTTCCTGGTACCCGCTCTGGTCCATGGACCACCAGGTACCCGCTCTGGTCCATGGACCACCAGGTACCCGCCCTGGTCCATGGACCACCAGGTACCCGCTCTGGTCCATGGACCACCAGGTACCCGCTCTGGTCCATGGACCACCAGGTACCCGCCCTGGTCCATGGACCACCAGGTACCCGCTCTGGTCCATGGACCACCAGGTACCCGCCCTGGTCCATGGACCACCAGGTACCCGCCCTGGTCCATGCACCACCAGGTACCCGCTCTGGTCCATGGACCACCAGGTACCCGCCCTGGTCCATGGACCACCAGGTACCCGCTCTGGTCCATGGACCACCAGGTACCCACCCTGGTCCATGGACCACCAGGTACCCGCTCTGTTCCATGGACCACCAGGTACCCACCCTGGTCCATGGACCACCAGGTACCCACCCTGGTCCATGGACCACCAGGTATATACCCATAAAGGGCAGGTTTTAACTTACCATTAAACTTGTAATTATTAATTGTGAAGTGATAAATTAACGCGCGAGAGATGCATACCAATTGGTGCCTGTTCTCACCTAGTTGTGTTTGCGAGGGTTGAGCTTTGGCTCTTTGGTCCCGCCTCTCAACTGTCAATCAACTGGTGTACAGGTTCCTGAGCCTACTGGGCTCTATCATATCTACATTATAAACTGTGTATGGAGTCAGCCTCCACCACATCACTGCCTAATGCATTCCACCTGTTAACTACTCCCACACTGAAAAAGTTCCTTCTAACGTCTCTGTGGCTCATGTGGGTACTCAGTCTCCGCCTGTGTCCCCTTGTTCGCGTCCCACCAGTGTTATCTGCTGTTATCTACCATGTCAATTCCCCTGAGAATTTTGTATGTGGTGATCATCTCTCTCCTAACTTTTCTGTCGTCCAGCCATGCGAGGTTTAATTCCCGAAGCCTTTCCTCGTAACTCGTACCTGTTAGCTCCACGACTTGTCTGGTGGCATACCTTTAACCTTTGTCTTACTTCGTCTTGAACTTCACTAGATATGGACTCCAACCTGGAGCTGCATACTCCAGGATTGGTCTGACATCAGTGGTATGCAAGGTCCTCAGTAATTCCTTACACAAGTTTCTGAAGACAGTTGTTATAGTGTTCATGTTAGCAGGTGTTGCTTAAGGCTTCCATGTGAGGTGAGCAGCAGGGGACGGGTTCGGTGTGGTGTTAACCCAACATGTTTCTCTCTACCTAATTGCTGAAGAATTTTATCTCGTGTCCAGCCTCATGCTCCATATGCCTAGTCTCATTACCTTACATTTACGTAACTTAAACTCTAGTAGCCATTTCTTGCACCATTCCTTCAGTTTGTCTAAGTCATCTTGAAGGCTTTGCTATCTTCCTCGGCTTAATCCTCCTCACAATTTTTGCATCATCAGCAAAGCAATGAGTCTATTCCCTCCGGGAGATCATTTACATATATCAGAAACAGTATGAGTCCAAGGACTGACCCCTGCGGGACTCCACTGGTGACGCCTCGCCAATCTGAGACCTCACCCCTCACAGTGACTCGCTGTCTTCTGTTGCTTAGGTACTCCCTCGTCGAATGGGTACCCTGAGGTACCATGTACCTCAGGGTACCATCCTGGCACCTCTGCTTCTTCTAATCCTCATATTAGATATTGACAAAATATAGTCACAGCTTCGTGTCATCCTTTCCAGACCATACAAAAATCAACATGAAAATTACCTCTTACTAAAGACACTGAAAAACTACAAACCAAGATCAATAAAATCTTCGATTGGGCAACGGAATACAACAAGGTCTAACTGCGGTAAATTCCAGATACTTTGGTATGGTAAAAACAAGGAACTCAAACGAATTACTGAGAACAAGACACAGTCAATCTCCTCATAGAAGGATTACAACTTTATCAAGGATTTGGGAATAATAATGTCTGACGACCTAACGTTTAGGGAGCATAACCAAGCAAGTATTGCGTCAGCCAGGAGAATGATAGGATGGATTACGAGAACTTTCAAGTCCAGGGATCCCATCACAATGGTTGTACTCTTCAAGTCACTTGTGTTGTCCCGTCTTGAGTACTGCTCAGTACTCACTTCCCCCTTCACAGCAGGAGAGATTGCTGAAATAGAGGGAATACAGAGCACATATACGGCACGCATAGACGAGATAAAGCACCTAAATTATTGGGATCGTCTCAAAGCTCTCCAAATGTGCTCACTAGAAAGGAGACGAGAGAGATACCAAATAATATACACATGGAAAATACTGGAGGGACAGGTCCCAAATCTACACAGTAAAATAACATACTGGAGTGAACGATATGGAAGAAAATGCAGAATAGAACCAGTGAAGAGCAGAGGTGCCATAGTCACAATCAGAGAACACTGTATAAACATCAGAGGTCCAGTGAAGAGCAGAGGTGCCATAGGCACAATCAGAGAACACTGTATAAACATCAGAGGTCCGCGGTTGTTCAACGTCCTCCCAGCGAGCATAAGAAATATTGCCGGAACAACCGTGGACATCTTCAAGAGAAAACTAGACTGTTTCCTCCAAGGAGTGCCGGACCAACCGGGCTGTGGTGGGTATGTGGGCCTGCGGGCCGCTCCAAGCAACAGCCTGGTGGACCAAACTCTCACAAGTCAAGCCTGGCCTCGGGCCGGGCTTGGGGGAGTACAAGAACTCTCAGAACCCACTTTAGGTATACCACAGGTATACCAGCTGGGTGTAGACCAGTACACCGCCACTGTGGCGCTTCACACACCCCGAGCTTGGGGCTGGGGGGGGGGGGGGGGTGAAGGGGGTGACGATGTTGGGGCGGGGGTGTTGGGATGTGTCTGCCTGGGGATATTTGGTCAGTGTCTCCCCCCCCCCCCCCTCTCTCACCCCCTCCCCCCCTCCCTCTCCTCTCTCTCTCACCTGCTCATTTCACACTCTTATATGGGAGCAGAATAGAGCAGAGGCTCTTCCCCCCGCCCTCTACACTCTTGTATAGGAGCAGAGTAGAGCAGAACATGGAAAACCCGGCCTTGTTTAGACCACTATGACAAAATCACTGATGCATTCAAGAGAGCAACACAATGCAGGGTTGGTCTGACGTATGTGGGGCTCAAGTTTCTGAATGATTCTTTACACAAATTTGTAAGGAACTCGCTATAGAAACTTGTTCAAGTTTCTGAATGATTCCTTGTACATCACATACGTCAGACCAGTATGCAGCTCCAGCCTGGAGTCCATACCTAGTCAAACACAAGATGAAATGAAGGGAAAGTTGAGGGGTATGTCACGTGACTAGTCCCGGAGCTGAGTGGTTATTAAGAAAGACTACAGGAATTAAACCTTTACATCACTGGAAGACAGAAGAGTTAGAGGAGACATGATTACCGCCTCAAAATTCTCAGAAGAATTGACAAGGTAGATAAAAACACAGTATGAGACTGTTGTTCAGGAGACTGTTGTTCAGGAGACGTTGTTCAGGAGACTGTTGTTCAGGAGACCGTTGTTCAGGAGACTGTTGTTCAAGAGACGTTGTTCAGGAGACCGTTGTTCAGGAGACGTTGTTCAGGAGACTGTTGTTCAGGAGACCGTTGTTCAGGAGACTGTTGTTCAGGAGACGTTGTTCAGGAGACGTTGTTCAGTAGACGTTGTTCAGTAGACGTTGTTCAGGAGACTGTTGTTCAGTAGACGTTGTTCAGGAGACTGTTGTTCAGGAGACGTTGTTCAGGAGACGTTGTTCAGGAGACGTTGTTCAGGAGACTGTTGTTCAGGAGACTGTTGTTCAGGAGACGTTGTTCAGGAGACGTTGTTCAGACGTTGTTCAGGAGACGTTGTTCAGGAGACTGTTGTTCAGGAGACCGTTGTTCAGGAGACCGTTGTTCAGGAGACTGTTGTTCAGGAGACTGTTGTTCAGGAGACTGTTGTTCAGGAGACTGTTGTTCAGGAGACCGTTGTTCAGGAGACTGTTGTTCAGGAGACGTTGTTCAGGAGACTGTTGTTCAGGAGACTGTTGTTCAGGAGACCGTTGTTCAGGAGACCGTTGTTCAGGAGACCGTTGTTCAGGAGACCGTTGTTCAGGAGACCGTTGTCCAGGAGACTGTTGTTCAGGAGACCGTTGTTCAGGAGACCGTTGTTCAGGAGACCGTTGTTCAGGAGACTGTTCAGGAGACTGTTGTTCAGGAGACTGTTGTTCAGGAGACTGTTGTTCAGGAGACTGTTGTTCAGGAGACTGTTGTTCAGGAGACCGTTGTTCAGGAGACTGTTGTTCAGGAGACGTTGTTCAGGAGACGTTGTTCAGTAGACGTTGTTCAGTAGACGTTGTTCAGGAGACTGTTGTTCAGTAGACGTTGTTCAGGAGACTGTTGTTCAGGAGACGTTGTTCAGGAGACGTTGTTCAGGAGACGTTGTTCAGGAGACTGTTGTTCAGGAGACTGTTGTTCAGGAGACGTTGTTCAGGAGACGTTGTTCAGGAGACGTTGTTCAGGAGACGTTGTTCAGGAGACTGTTGTTCAGGAGACCGTTGTTCAGGAGACCGTTGTTCAGGAGACTGTTGTTCAGGAGACGTTGTTCAGGAGACTGTTGTTCAGGAGACTGTTGTTCAGGAGACTGTTGTTCAGGAGACCGTTGTTCAGGAGACTGTTGTTCAGGAGACGTTGTTCAGGAGACGTTGTTCAGGAGACTGTTGTTCAGGAGACTGTTGTTCAGGAGACCGTTGTTCAGGAGACCGTTGTTCAGGAGACCGTTGTTCAGGAGACCGTTGTTCAGGAGACCGTTGTCCAGGAGACTGTTGTTCAGGAGACCGTTGTTCAGGAGACCGTTGTTCAGGAGACCGTTGTTCAGGAGACTGTTGTTCAGGAGACTGTTGTTCAGGAGACCGTTGTTCAGGAGACTGTTGTTCAGGAGACTGTTGTTCAGGAGACTGTTGTTCAGGAGACCGTTGTTCAGGAGACCGTTGTCCAGACCGTTGTCCAGGAGACCGTTGTTCAGGAGACGTTGTTCATGAGACGTTGTTCAGGAGACTGTTGTTCAGGAGACTGTTGTTCAGGAGACCGTTGTTCAGGAGACCGTTGTTCAGGAGACCGTTGTTCAGGAGACCGTTGTTCAGGAGACTGTTGTTCAGGAGACTGTTGTTCAGGAGACCGTTGTTCAGGAGACCGTTGTTCAGGAGACCGTTGTTCAGGAGACCGTTGTTCAGGAGACGTTGTTCAGGAGACCGTTGTTCAGGAGACCGTTGTTCAGGAGACCGTTGTTCAGGAGACGTTGTTCAGGAGACGTTGTTCAGGAGACCGTTGTTCAGGACACTGTTGTTCAGGAGACGTTGTTCAGGAGACGTTGTTCATGAGACGTTGTTCATGAGACGTTGTTCAGGAGACGTTGTTCATGAGACGTTGTTCAGGAGACGTTGTTCATGATACGTTGTTCAGGAGACGTTGTTCAGGAGACGTTGTTCATGAGACGTTGTTCATGAGGGGATAATGTAGTTAATTACAAGGGTAGTAATTGATGCTTTAACTGCCTCACCTTAATTGCCTTGTTGGCATATCATTACTGAACTTAAATAACCTCTGGAGATGTGTTGTGTTAGGACGGAGGTTATGATTGAACATGTCTCCCGTTGAACAAGTTCAAACGGGACATACCTTCGTTTATATATCAGAAGAACAACAAATCGATGTTGTAATTACCTTAGAGAATGAGCAGTGTACCCGTCACTCATCCTGTGAGTGGACACACCGCCATAGTGACAGTATTGGGCAGCGTCACTCATCCTGTGAGTGGACACACCGCCATAGTTACAGTATTGGGCAGCGTCACTCATCCTGTGAGTGAACACACCACCATAGTGACAGTATTGGGTAGCGTCACTCATCCTGTGAGTGAAC
The DNA here is from genome assembly GCF_040958095.1 of Procambarus clarkii. Classification (NCBI taxonomy): domain Eukaryota; kingdom Metazoa; phylum Arthropoda; class Malacostraca; order Decapoda; family Cambaridae; genus Procambarus; species Procambarus clarkii. The sequence continues at coordinate 39,074,598 of NC_091163.1, forward strand.
ACACCGCCATAGTGACAGTATTGGGCAGCGTCACTCATCCTGTGAGTGGACACACCGCCATAGTTACAGTATTGGGCAGCGTCACTCATCCTGTGAGTGGACACACCGCCATAGTGACAGTATTGGGCAGCGTCACTCATCCTGTGAGTAGACACACCGCCATAGTGACAGTATTGGGCAGCGTCACTCATCCTGTGAGTAGACACACCGCCATAGTTACAGTATTGGGCAGCGTCACTCATCCTGTGAGTGAACTCACCGCCATAGTGACAGTATTGGGCAGCGTCACTCATCCTGTGAGTGGACACACCGCCATAGTGACAGTATTGGGCAGCGTCACTTATCCTGTGAGTGGACACACCGCCATAGTGACAGTATTGGGCAGCGCCACTCATCCTGTGAGTGGACACACCGCCATAGTGACAGTATTGGGCAGCGTCACTCATCCTGTGAGTGGACACACCGCCATAGTGACAGTATTGGGCAGCGTCACTCATCCTGTGAGTGGACACACCGCCATAGTGACAGTATTGGGCAGTGTCACTCATCCTGTGAGTGGACACACCGCCATAGTGACAGTATTGGGCAGCGTCACTCATCCTGTGAGTGGACACACCGCCATAGTGACAGTATTGGGCAGCGTCACTCATCCTGTGAGTGGACACACCGCCATAGTGACAGTATTGGGCAGTGTCACTCATCCTGTGAGTGGACACACCACCATAGTGACAGTATTGGGCAGCGTCACTCATCCTGTGAGTGGACACACCACCATAGTGACAGGCTACACCACAGGACAATCACCAGGGGAGGCTACACCACAGGACAATCACCAGGGGAGGCTACACCACAGGACAATCACCAGGGGAGGCTACACCACAGGACAATCACCAGGGGAGGCTACACCACAGGACAATCACCAGGGGAGGCTACACCACAGGACAATCACCAGGGGAGGCTACACCACAGGACAATCACCAGGGGAGGCTACACCACAGGACAATCACCAGGGGAGGCTACACCACAGGACAATCACCAGGGGAGGCTACACCACTGGACAATCACCAGGGGAGGCTACACCACAGGACAATCACCAGGGGAGGCTACACCACAGGACAATCACCAGGGGAGGCTACACCACAGGACAATCACCAGGGGAGGCTACACCACTGGACAATCACCAGGGGAGGCTACACCACAGGACAATCACCAGGGGAGGCTACACCACAGGACAATCACCAGGGGAGGCTACACCACAGGACAATCACCAGGGGAGGCTACACCACAGGACAATCACCAGGGGAGGCTACACCACAGGACAATCACCAGCGGAGGCTACACCACAGGACAATCACCAGGGGAGGCTAGACCACAGACCAGTAGAAGATCTCTGGAACTGCTCCACAGGTAAGGACTAGGTCCCCCCCCCCCCCAGGGGCCAGGAGGAATGACTGGTAATTGGATCATTAAGAGCTTGTGAGACGCCCTAATGTGTTGGAGGTGTGTGAGAGCGCCATCATACCGCCTGTTTATGTTAGATACGCGGCCCCCCCCCCTCCCTTGTCACCCCCACCACAGATGATGGGGGGGGGTGCAGGGGGGGAGGGGTGATGAAAGAGGTGGTTGTCAGCGGCCGGCGCCGCTCTGAGGGGCGCTTCCATGGGGGCCAACCCCCCAGTACCCCCTGCACCCCCCCCCATACTTCTCCTCCCCCACCCGCACCCCAACAGACCCGCCACCCCCACCCACACACACCCACACCAACACACATTGATAGGGTAGATTGATAGGGTAGATAAAGACAGGCTATTTAACACAAGGTCCACACGCACAAGGAGACACAGGTTGAAACTGAGTGCCCAAATGAGCCACAGAGATATTAGAAAGAACTTTTTTAGTGTCAGAGTGGTTGACAAATGGAATGCATTAGGGGGTGATGTGGTGGAGGCTGACTCCATACACAGTTTCAAGTGTAGATATGATAGAGCCCAATAGGCTCAGGAACCTGTACACCAATAGGCTCAGGAACCTTTATCTAAATAAATTCCTCTGAAAATCTTGTATGTGGTGATCATGTCCCCTCTAACTCTTCTGTCTCCCAGTGACATGAGGTTTAATTCCCGTAGTCTCTCCTCGTAGCTCATACCCCTCAGCTCGGGTACTAGTCTGGTGGCAAACCTTTGAACCTTTTCAAGTTTAGTCTTATCCTTGACAAGATATGGACTCCAATCTGGAGCCGCATACTCCAGGATTGGTCTGACATATGTGGTATACAAAGTTCTGAATGATTCCTTACACAAGTGTCTAAAAGCTGTTCTTATGTTGGCCAGCCTGGCATATGCCGCTGATGTTATCCTCTTGATATGTGCTGCAGGAGACAGGTCTGGCGTGATATCAACCCCCAAGTCTTTCTCTCTGATTCTTGAAGAATTTCCTCTCCCAAATGATACCTTGTATCTGGTCTCCTGCTTCCTACACCTATCTTTATTACATTACATTTGTTTGGATTAAACTCTAACAACCATTTGTTCAACCATTCCTTCAGCTTGTCCAGGTCTTCCTGAAGCCTCAAGCTGTCCTCCTCTGTCTTAATCCTAATCATAATTTTGGCATCTGATATTTCCTTATGTGTTTCTTCAGGTGGGGACTCCATGATGGGGCTGCATACTCTAAGACTGGTCTGACATAAGTGGTGTACAGAGATCTATAATGCCTTCTTACTTCGGTTTATCGAGCAGCTCACTCCCTAGGAGAGGTGGTTATCATGAGTTAGGACCAGCAGTGGTCCCAGGACAGAGCCTTGTGGGACCCCACCATCACAGGCCTCCAGCTTGAAGCCAACTCTCTCACTGTGACTCACTGTGTTCTGCCCTTCAGGTGCTCCATCACCCACTCCAGTATTTACCCAGTTACTTTTTTTTTAATTTTGCTCCGAGGGGCGAGTTTATTGGTCAGCGTCACTCATCCTGTGAGTGGACACACCGCCGTAGTGACAGTATTGGTCAGCGTCACTCATCCTGTGAGTGGACACACCGCCGTAGTGACAGTATTGGTCAGCGTCACTCATCCTGTGAGTGGACACACCGCCATAGTGACAGTATTGGTCAGCGTCACTCATCCTGTGAGTGGACACACCGCTATAGTGACAGTATTGGGCAGCGTCACTCATCCTGTGAGTGGACACACCGCCATAGTGACAGTATTGGTCAGCGTCACTCATCCTGTGAGTGGACACACCGCTATAGTTACAGTATTGGGCAGCGCCACTCATCCTGTGAGTGGACACACCGCCATAGCAGCATGTACAACACTCCCCAATAGGAAGAAAACCCGCTGGGTTGTTCATCCTGTCACTTGTACCCAGACACAGCTGGGACTTGCTTAACTGTCTCAAGTGAACAGCTCCTCAAACAAGAAGATTAACATCTGTCAACCCTTAAAAGCTTACGTTATCTTGCGGGTGCAAAATGGGGGAATCTTTTAAGAACAGTATCAATATTTGACAAATAGTGTTTTCCTAACTCAAACAATGTGGGGTTTATTATTCTACATATACTTCTGATGTCTCTTAGATGTCCACACACTCTCGGGTAGTGGTCAAGGCGGTGTCCGTCACTCGCCACAGATTCTGCAACTCCGCTGCTCAACTGTTGTTTCCATTCCGAATCTCCAAGGATATTTGTATCCAAGACGGATTCTCTCCCTCGTCCTCCTCCTCTTCGGCCATAACGATTGGGATTGCCAGCAGCAACCATGTTGTACCATCGTACAGATTCACTGGTTTGTGCTTCTATCCTCCTTTCCTCAGTTACCTTGTCACGGTGATGTTGCCTGACAATACCTCTAATTTGTAGTTGAGTTTTGGGTATGAAGTATTCAATATGGTGTCTTTCAGCGCCTTCAGCAGCCAGCACATCTGCTCGTTCATTCCCACATATTCCAACATGGGAGGGGATGCATAGAAACTTGATGATTCTTCCCTGATTGGTTAGTACTCTCACAGCTCTCTTGATCTTGGCGACTATCGCAAGATTTTCTGCCCGATTTTTAGTAAGGCTTTGTAACGGTGCTTTAGACTCAGTGCAGATCACTGCACCGTTTGTGCTTCCTTCAAGGAATCTTAACGCCATAACAATGGCAGTTGGCTTCGCTTGTGTTGAAGAGGCATAGTTCTCAATACGGGCTTTTCCTTCATTTCCGCGTTGGGAGTAGGTGCACAAAATTGGTATATTATCTTCCTTGGAGATTTCAATTTACCGAGTCTAAGATGTTGAATGGCAAACACAAATATCATAGCAGGGAATGACCCGGGAAATAACCAACCACAGGTCAGAGAACCTTTGAGATTCTGTGACAAATTCTCGCTCAATCAACAGATTACAGAACCAACTAGGAACGAAAACACACTAGACTTGTTATTCACAAACAATGATGAACTAATCAGAGACATAACAATCTCAGATACTTCATACTCAGACCATAAGCTCATTGAAGTGCGAACTAGCATAAATAACGGTAGTAGGTCTAAGAGACCCAACAAGCGAGAAGGAATATTCAATCAATTCAATTTCAACAATAAGAGGATTGACTGGGAAAAAATAAATGTAGACCTTGCAACCATTCAATGGGAGACGGTCTTAAGCGACAAAACTCCCACACAGGGAATAGCTCAACTGACAGCTGAAGCTTACAAGGTCTGCTTGAAGCACGTGCCTGTGAGGAGGGGCAGAAAGAGGACCACTCTAGAAAGAGAACGCAGACGACTGTACAGGAGAAGGAAAAAATAACGGAAATGATTAGGCAGACACAACTATCACAAGCAAGGAAAATAAACCTAAGCAGGGAGATCGAAGAAATAGAACAAACGTTGAAGCGATCATATGAGTCTGAGGAAATGGAATTGGAACAAAAAGCTATACAAGAGATAAAGAAAAATTATAAAAAAATTTTCACATATGTAAAATCAAAATCCAAAACCTGGACCAGTATTGGACCGTTAATTACAAGTGAAGGTACGTACACAGAGGACAACAAAGAGATTAGTGAAATTCTAAGAGGCCAGTATGAGGCTATGTTTAACACACCAATAAACAACATGAAAGTTGATGACCCAGACAGCTTCTTTATGAATGACATTCAAGCTGCAGATAATATAACGGATATTACCACAAACTCGGAAGACTTTGAACGAGAAATTGACAATATGCCTATGCACTCAGCTCCTAGGCCTGACTTATGGAATTCAATATTCATAAAGAAATGTAAAGTACCAGTAGCGAGAGCACTCAGCGTAATATGGAGAAAGAGCCTGGATACAGGGGAGATACCAGCAGCACTTAAATCTGCAGATATAGCTCCGTTGCACAAGGGGGGGAGTAAAGCCTTGGCAAAAAATTATAGGCCAGTTGCACTAACATCACACATAAAATATTTTTAAAATGATTAGGAATCAAGTTTCTAGTTTTATGGAAAATAATGAGTTACACAACCCAGGACAACATGGATTTAGAGCGGGAAGATCCTGTCTGTCACAGTTACTCAACCACTATGACAAAATCACAGAAGCTCTAGAAGAAAAGCAAAATGCAGATGTTGTATACACAGACTTTGCAAAGGCGTTCGACAAATGTGACCATGGGGTAATAGCTCACAAAATGAGGTCAATGGGAATAACTGGAAAAGTAGGACGCTGGATACTCAATTTCCTTTCGAACAGAACACAAAGAGTAACAGTCAATCAGATAAAACCGAGTCCAAGCGCAGTTAAAAGCTCTGTACCTCAAGGTACAGTCCTTGCACCACTGTTGTTCCTTATTCTCATATCAGATATAGATAAAAATACAAGTCACAGCTTCGTGTCATCCTTTGCAGATGACACAAAAATCAGCATGAAAATTACCTCTGCTGAAGACATGGAAAAATTACAAGCAGATATCAACAAAAGTTTTCGATTGGGCAGCAGAAAATAACATGATGTTTAACAGCGATAAATTCCAGGTACTCAGGTACAGCAAAAATGAGGACCTGAAACACAATACAGGGTACAAAACACAATCGAATCTGCCCATAATAGGTAAACAGCATGTCAAGGATTTGGGGATAATAATGTCTGACGACCTAACGTTTAGGGATCATAACCAAGCAAATATTGCGTCAGCCAGAAAAATGATAGGATGGATTACGAGAACTTTCAAATCCATGGATCCCCTCACAATGGTTGTACTCTTCAAGTCACTTGTGTTGTCCCGTCTTGAGTACTGCTCAGTACTCACTTCCCCCTTCAAAGCAGGAGAGATTGCTGAAATAGAGGGAATACAGAGAACATATACGGCACTCATATACGAGATAAAACACCTAAATTATTGGGATCGTCTCAAAGCTCTCCAAATGTACTCTCTAGAAAGGAGACGAGAGAGATACCAAATAATATACACATGGAAAATACTGGAGGGCCAGGTCCCTAATCTACACAGTAAAATAACAACGTACTGGAGTGAACGATATGGAAGAAAATGCAGAATAGAACCAGTGAAGAGCAGAGGTGCCATAGGTACAATCAGAGAACACTGTATAATAATCAGAGGTCCAGTGAAGAGCAGAGGTGCCATAGGTACAATCAGAGAACACTGTATAAACATCAGAGGTCCAGTGAAGAGCAGAGGTGCCATAGGCACAATCAGAGAACACTGTATAAACATCAGAGGTCCAGTGAAGAGCAGAGGTGCGATAGGTACAATCAGAGAACACTATAAACATCAGAGGTCCTCGGTTGTTCAACGTCCTCCCAGCGACTATAAGAAATATTGCAGGAACAACAGTGGACATCTTCAAGAGAAAACTAGATTGTTTCTTCCAAGGAGTGCCGGACCAACCGGGCTGTGGTGGGTATGTGGGCCTGCGGGCCGCTCCAAGCAACAGCCTGGTGGACCAAACTCTCACAAGTCAAGCCTGGCCTCGGGCCGGGCTTGGGGAGTAGAAGAACTCCCAGAACCCCATCAAGCAGGAAGGTAGTGGTGGTGGTGGTGATGGTGGTGGTGATGGTGGTGGTGAGGGTGGTTGTGATGGTGATGGTGGTGGTGGTGGTGAGGGTGGTGGTGATGGTGGTGGTGGTGGTGAGGGTGGTGGTGAGGGTGGTGGTGAGGGTGGTGGTGATGGTAGTGGTGGTGGTTGTGGTGGTGATGGTAGTGGTGGTGATGGTAGTGGTGGTGATGGTGGTGGTGGTGATGGTGGTGGTGGTGAGGGTGGTGGTGATGGTGGTGATGGTAGTGGTGGTGGTGGTGGTGGTGGTTGTGATGGTGGTGGTGGTTGTGATGGTGGTGGTGGTGGTGGTGGTGGTAGTGGTGGTGGTGGTGGTGAGGGTGGTGGTGGTGGGGGTGGTGGTGGTGAGGGTGGTGGTGGTGGTGGTGTTTGTGGTGGTGGTGGTAGTGGTGGTGGTGGTAGTGGTGGTGGTGGTGATGGTGGTGGTGATGGTAGTGGTGGTGGTGATGGTAGTGGTGGTGGTGGGGGTGGTGGGGGTGGTGGTGGTGAGGGTGGTGGTGAGGGTGGTGGTGATGGTAGTGGTGGTGGTGGTGATCGTTGTGATGGTGGTGGTGATGGTGGTGGTGAGGGTGGTGGTGATGGTGGTGGTGATGGTGGTGGTGGTGGTGATGGTGGTGGTGATGGTGGTGGTGAGGGTGGTGGTGAGGGTGGTGGTGGTGATGGTGGTGGTGGTGGTGGTGGTGGTGGTGGTGGTGATGGTAGTGATGGTGGTGGTAGTGGTGGTGGTGGTGATGGTAGTGGTGGTGGTGGTGGTGGTGGTGATGGTGGTGGTGGTGGTGGTGGTGGTGGTGGTGGTGATGGTGGTGGTGGTGGTGATGGTGGTGGTGAGGGTGATGGTGATGGAAGTGGTGGTGAGGGTGGTGGTTATGGTTGTGGGAACCGACCTGTGAGATTTATATTTATTTAATTTATATGAATTTATATTTACGTTAATTTGTATACTTCGATAGCAATTTGTATAATGATAAGTGGACTGTATTTCTGCAATAATCTCAATCTCACAAATCGATCCTCTACACATTAGGGGGGTTTATTAAATTAATATATATGCAGCCAATCAAACTACAGTAATAGCTACATACATTGATGAGGTTCCTTCTCTTATAGTACAGCAGGTTAGTCCACCAGGTATAACTAGAGTGTAGACACCAAATTATCCTCTTTGAGGTAGCTTCTATCACCCAGTAACTGGTGCACATAATCTTGCATCCTCGTCTTGACCTGTCAAAAGTGCGCTAGCTGTGAAGCCAGAATCCTACATATGACAAGCTATATCAGAGAAAACACTATACAGTACATGGAACATTAAAGACCTGGCTTAATTACCTTTAGTATGAGGCGATTTCGCGTTCTAACCGGCTAACCCTATATCCTGACATTAATGGCCATAAATGAATGATAAACGGGTTTCGGATAGACACTTAACTTGTATTTGTAGACAGCGTGTTGACAATGGTACACCTTTGGGTTCCATAACACTACGTCCAAGTAAATTTAACAGGAGCCGAATTTGCTCCCGTGTGAGCCTCTGGTCTCAATAAACAATGGCTGCCCTCCTTCCTCACTCTGACGCCTGGCTTACATTGTCCACATTTCAGAAAGTGATAGAAGGGTCACATTTACTCTACTTTAATATTGATAATTAAGTTAATTTATATAAGATGTTTTTATGATGGTAAAGTCCAAAGACTAATGTATTTAAGAACAATTCCCAGCAGAATAGCTGGTGAATTATAATAGTATGTGGTGATGATATCCCGTTTTCTTTAGACGGTAATTCCACTACAAGTTACGTTTTCTATGGGTAACTTGTTTATACAACACAGCTATTATCTGTGATTATTAAATGGTGTTGGATTTTCCGACAATGGTGGTGGTGGTGGTAGTGGTGGTGGTTGTGGTGGTGATTGTGGGAACCGACCTGTGAGATTTATATTTATTTAATTTATATGACTTTATATTTACGTTAATTTATATACTTCGATAGCAATTTGTATAATAATGAGTGGACTGTATTTCTGCAATAATCTCTTAATCTCACAAATCGATCCTCTACACATTAGGGGGGTTTATATTAAATAAATTTATATATGCAGCCAATCAAACTACAGTAATAGACTACATACATTGAAGAGGTTCCTTATCTTATAGTACAGCAGGTTAGTCCACCAGGTATAACTAGGGTGTAGACACCAAATTATCCTCTTTGAGGTAGCTTCCATCACCCAGTAACTGATGCACAAAGCCTTGCTTCCTCGTCTTGACCTGTTAAAAGGGCGCTAGCTGTAAAGCCAGATACCTATATATGACAAGCTATATCAGAGAAAATACTGTACATGGAACATTGAAGACCTGGCTTAATTACCTTTAGTATGAGGCGATTTCGTGATCTAACCGGATCACCCTACCCAATGACATTAATGGCCACTAATGATAGATATACGGGTTTCGGAAAGACACTTAACTTGAATTTGTTGACAGCGTGTGATAATGGTACACCTTTGGTTTCCATAACACTTCGTCCAAGTAAAATTAACAGGAGCCGAATTTGCTCCCTGCGCCTCTGGTCTCAATAATGTCTAACACTCCATACTATTGACGCTACTGGCCGACATTGTCCAGATATGATAGGAGCCGAATTTGCTCCACACGTCTCGGAGGTGACACAACAACAATGGCTGCACCTTCTTCCCCCACCCTGACGCCTGGCTTACATTGTCCACATGACAGAAAGTGATAAAAGGGTCACATTTACTCTACTTTAATACTGATAATTAAGTTAATTTATATGAGATGTTTTATGATGGTAAAGTCCAAAGACTAATGTATTTAAGAATAATTCCCAGCAGAATAGCTGGTGAATTTATAATGGTATGTGGTGATGATATCCCGTTTTCTTTAGACGGTAATTCCACTACAAGTTACGTTTTCTATGGCTAACTTGGTAATACAGCAGCAATTATTATCTGTCTGTATGATATATTAAATGGTGTCGGATTTTCCGACAGTGATGGTAGTGGTGGTGATGGTAGTGGTGGTGATGGTTGTGGTGGTGGTGGTAGTGGTGGTGGTGGTAGTGGTGGTGGTGGTGGTGATGGTAGTGGTGGTGGTGGTGGTGGTAGTGGTGGTGGTGGTGAGGGTGGTGGTGGTGGTTGTGGTGGTGATGGTAGTGGTGGTGGTTGTGGTGGTGGTGGTGGTGGTGATGGTGATGGTGGTGGTGGTGGTGGTGATGATGGTGGTGGTGAGGGTGGTGGTGGTGGTTGTGGTGGTGGTGATGGTGGTGGTAGTGGTGGTGGTGGTGATTGTGGTGGTGGTGGTGGTGGTGATGGTGGTGGTGGTGGTGATGATGGTGGTGGTGAGGGTGGTGGTGGTGGTGGTGGTGGTGGTGGTGGTGATGGTGGTGGTGGTGGTGATGATGGTGGTGGTGGTGGTGGTGATGATGGTGGTGGTGAGGGTGGTGGTGGTGATGATGGTGGTGGTGAGGGTGGTGGTGGTGGTGGTGGTGGTGGTGGTGATGGTGGTGGTGGTGATGGTGGTGGTGGTGGTGATGGTGGTGGTGGTGGTGATGGTGGTGATGATGGTGGTGTTGGTGGTGATGATGGTGGTGATGGTTGTGGTGAGAGTGGTGGTGGTGGTTGTGGTGGTGGTGATGGTGGTGGTGATGGTGGTGGTAGTGGTGGTGGTGGAGGTGGTGGTGATGTGGTTGTGGTGGTGGTTTTGGTGGTGGTGATGGTGGTGGTAGTGGTGGTGGTGGTGGTGGTGGTGATGATGGTGGTGGTGGTGGTGGTGAGGGTGGTGGTGAGGGTGGTGGTGAGGGTGGTGGTGAGGGTGGTGGTGGTGGTGGTGGTGGTGATGGTGGTGGTGGTGGTGGTGGTAATGGTGGTGGTGGTGATGGTGGTGGTGGTGGTGGTTGTAGTGTTGCTACCAAAGAAACCTGCAGGTGGGAAATAGTGGTGCGTGACTCATCACTCCCCCCCCCACCCCCCAAAGCTCTTGACAGGATGGTGGAGGAGGCAACACCCCCCCCCCATCCTATCCCCCGCCCCCACTCTACCTATCCTACCACCCCAACATCACCATCTCTGGCCCTCGTCACACAGGTCTGAAGGTGACGGCCGCCACACTCACGAAACAGTCCACGTCCCTAAGTCTTGAAGAAGAAGATGCTGTCATCTTCCCACAAATCTTAGAAGACACCTGGCACGGATTTGTCTGTCTTAATACAATACAATACAATACAATTTTATTTAGGTAAGGTACATACATACAATAAATATTTACAAGGATTGTTTGACTTATAGGTATAGCTAGTACATACAATGCCTAAAGCCACTATTACGCAAAGCGTTTCGGGCATGATTTCGTCTTCCTGGTGATGTGTAAAGAGAAGTGGCGATGCTCAGAGATCTTCCAGGAACTGTACGGCCGGGTAATAATTTTGGATCCTTACGACATTAGAAAAAAATGAGAAAGAAGAGACTTCATAGAGACATACAAAATACTTAGGGGATTGACACAGTGGAAAATATATGTTGTGTTGTTGAAGCTGGAGACTGAGACTACTCACAGAGATGGTGCAAGGTTGACATTTAGCGTGAGAGTCGTGGGTCGTGGGGAGTATAGACTAAAGGACCTGGTCGTAGAGGCAAACTATTTTCATAGTTTTAAAACCAGATATGATTGAGAAGGACCGGAGTCATTGCTTTAAACAACAGGCGACTAGAAAGGCGGGGTCAGGGAGCTAATGCTCGATCCTGCTGGCACAAATAGGTGAGTACACACACATCCAACATGTAGCCCACAACTACTACTACCTACAGGTATCTTTTTACCGCTAGGTGAACAGACACACCAGATGAAAGAAACTCTGCATAATTGTTTCTGTGTTGACGTGCGTGCGTTCGTGCGTGTGCCAAGCAGTGATCACAATCTCAAAACAGCTTTACCCAAACGGCGTCAAAAAGTATATATTAACCACATAACTGGTTCCCAAGCAGAAATTGGTCCAATTTTCATTATCTGGCCAATTACCCTTATTGATAACTAGTGCAGAGGTCCATGTGCCGCCCATGTTGCCTCATATGTGGTCCCTGGGCAGGTGTCGCCCATGTTGCCTCATATGAGGTCCCTGGGCAGGTGCCGCCCATGTTGCCGCATATGTGGTCCCTGAGCAGGTGCCGCCCATGTTGCCGCATATGTGGTCCCTGAGCAGGTGCCGCCCATGTTGCCGCATATGTGGTCCCTGGGCAGGTGCCGCCCATGTTGCCGCATATGTGGTCCCTGAGCAGGTGCCGCCCATGTTGCCGCATATGTGGTCCCTGGGCAGGTGCCGCCCATGTTGCCTCATATGTGGTCCCTGGGCAGGTGCCGCCCATGTTGCCAGTAGTAGGGTGTAAGCGCCACAGACGATATTTTTTTTCAGGTCAAATATCGTGTGTAGCGCTTGGGGGTTTCCAGGTCAAATATCGTGTGTAGCGCTTCGGGATTTTCAGGTCAGAAATATCGTGTGTAGCGCTTTAGGGTTTTCAGGTGAATTTGGGGAGTCACAGATTTGGAATTAGGGAATTCTTATAATGAAAAATAATGTCATACGAGTTTGTTAAAGTTCTTATGAGAAAAATAATTTCCAAGACATAGAAGTTTGTTAAGGCCTTATGGGAGAAATTCAAATAACGTGTGTAGCACTTTAGGGTTTCCAGGAGAACTCTACGGACATATTTTACATGTTTTCAACTTACAAAATCGTCTATGTAAACCTTAGTTATTCATATAAATTTAGAAAATCACCTGTGTAAGTCATGGTTTTCAAGTCTCGTACCTCACATCACCTCCCTCCCCCTTACCTCGCAATCTGTCGCGTCACCTTTATTTACTTTACGCCCGGCCAGCCAGACATCGCATACAGGGTACCTCTTATCTTATCTTATCTCCATAATATCTGGACCGTCCCTCCTCTCTCTCTCTCTCTCTCTCCCTCCTATTTCCTTACAACTATTTTCAGAGTTTCAAATAATCATAGAAGTTTATTTATATATTTATGACCGAATTTGTAAAAGGAACATTTTCAGAGAATATTGTCTTAGATGTTTTGTTAAGGAAAACAGACAACTTATCCATAACACTTAGTTTTATATCCATTTACGGCGATTTCATCTGTAAAGACCAAATTGAACAGAGCCCAGTTTTAAGCTCATATTTCATCAGAGTCCAGTTTATACCTAAAAATGAACAGAGTCCACTTTGAGAGCAAAATTTGTCAGAGACAGTATTTAGCTCATATTTCATCAGAGTCCAATTTATACCTAAAAATGAACAGAGTCTACTTTGAGAGCAAAATTAGTCAGAGACAGTTTTAAGCTCATATTTCGGCAGAGTCCAGTTTATGCTCAAATTCGCCAGAGTCTACTTTAATAGCAAAATTCATCAGAGTCCAGTTTTCTAGCAAATTTCATCAGTGTCCTGTAATCTGTGAAAATTTGACAGAGTCCAGTTCTTGATCGAAATTCATCAGAGTCCAGTTTTCTAGCAAAATTCGCCAGAGTCTACTTTGTGCCAAAATATTCAGAGTCCAGTTCATGATCAAAATTAATCAGAGTCCAATTAAAGACCCAAATTTGGCAGAGACCACATTTTCGCTACTAGCAGTCCAATCCCCCTGAAATTTTAAACAGTCATATTTCAGACGTAGTAAATAAGATCAAGTCAGTTACAGAGCTCCAGCTCTTGTCCCCCTGTATTTGCATATTTTCTCTATATTCAGCTGTGTTCTTCACATTTTTTCCATGTTTTCTGTGTTCATTCCATGTTCTATAAATGTTCACAGCAAGCTCAGTTCAAATTTTTTCTGCCATTTTTCCCCGTATGTTCACTATGTTCTTTGTCATATTTTCATGTGCATCATATGTTCTCTGTATAACTTTTTATACTCAATATTCATGTTCTCAATGTTCATTCCATGTTCTACAAATGTTCACAGTCCCATTCAGTTCATATTTTCACAAGTATCTCCATTTTTCTATAATCTTTCTCTTAGTCTCATTACTTTCTCTACAAATTCTAGTCATATTTTCTATGTTTTCATGTTCATCACATGTTCTCTTTACAACTTTTATACTCAATATTCATGCTAACTTCCATATGTTGTGTTCTTTGTCAATATTCATGTTCCTCTACAAGTTCATATTCCCAGCATGTTCACTGTATTCATCAACTTTTCTTACATATGTTCTTTGCCATGTTCCCCATATGTTCTCTGGGTTTTTCCCCTTACATGTTATTTAACGTTCCTTAACTAAAAAAATCTTTCGCCAATCAACTAAAACATAGTCACTTTCGTCATTTCTCAACTAAACTTATTATCAAGTCAACAAAAAATTGTCAAAGGATTCTTTCCAACACTGTTCATAACTAAACTTATTATCCAGTCAACTAAAAATAGTCAGAAATAGCCTCGTTCAACACTGTTCTTAACTAAAACAACCTTTCTCTTAGCTAAAAATTGTCAAAGGAAACTTTTTTCAGCACTTTCTTAACAGGCGCTATGTTTCATCAAGAAAAAATTGTCAAAGGAAACTTTCCAAAACTGTTCATAACTAGCTTTTATCCATCGTCAATCAACTAAAAATAATAACTTTCATCATTTCTTAACTAAACATATTCCCCATTCATCAGAAAATAACCGTGTTCATCATGTTTCATTGTCATTTCATAACTAAAATTATCTGCCAATCATCAGAAAAAGTCACTTTCATCATTTCTTAACTAAACTTATTCCCCAGTCATCAGAAAATAACCGTGTTCTTCATGTTTCATTGTCATTTCTTATCTAAAAATTATCCGCCAATCATCAGAAAAAGTCATGTTCATCATGTTTTGGCTTTTGCTCAACTAAAAGTATTCATCGGTCAACTAAAAATAGTTACTTCATCGTGTTTCCTTGTCATTTCTTAACTGAAATATCACTTCTCTCATCTGAAAATAGTCAGG
The DNA here is from genome assembly GCF_040958095.1 of Procambarus clarkii. Lineage (NCBI taxonomy): Eukaryota > Metazoa > Arthropoda > Malacostraca > Decapoda > Cambaridae > Procambarus > Procambarus clarkii. The sequence goes on from NC_091163.1 coordinate 39,089,622, forward strand.
ATTAACCTCATTCAACACCGTTCTTAACTAAAACAGCCTTTCGCTTAGCTAAAAATTGTCAAAGGAATCTTTTCAGCACTGTTCATAACTAACTTTATCCATCGTCAAGTAAGAAAATATAGTCAAAGATATCTATCATCGTCGTTCTTAACTGACATTTATACTTTGTGGAGCACTAAAATAGTCAAATGTAACTTTTTCAACACTTTCGTAACTAAAATTATATGTCGCTAAGTAAGAAAAATAGTCAAAGGTGCTCTCCGTTACACCAAAGTTACTCTTCGATAAATCAAAAGACACTCTTCAATACATCAAGGACTTACTCAAAGACACCAAAGTTACACTCTAAGACATCCTTCGAGACATCAAAGACTTCCTTAAGACTTCAATGGGACTCTTCCATTCATCAAAGACATTCTCTAAGCCCTCAAAGTTATTCTCAGCACAATCAAAAGTTATTCCAAGACAACAAAAGTTATTCTCAGAACAATCAAAAGTTATTCCAAGACAACAAAAGTCATTCTCAGAGCTATCAAAATTATTCTCGGAGTCATCAAAAGGTATTCTCTAACTCACTTTGGTCATTAAAGTTAATTTCTATGTTATAAAAGTTTGTCTCAGAGACATCTAAAGTTAATCTTAGAGTTATCAAAAGTAATCTCTAACGCTCTTTTGTTCATCAAAGTTGATCTCAGAGTTAGCAAAGGTAATCTCTAACTCACTCTCGTTCATCAAAGTTGTTTCAAAGACATCAAAGTTATTCAAAGAGCTAACAAAAGTTATTCTCAGAGTCACCTTCGTTCTTCAGAGAAACTTTCCAAAACATCTTTATTCATCAAAGTTATTCTCAGAGGCATAAAAGTCATTCTCAGAGCTATCAAACTTGTTCTCAAAGTCATCAAACTTATTCACAGAGTCATCAAAGTTAATCTAAGACATCATTTTTCATCAAAGATATTCTCTCTAAACCATCAATGTTCTTCTCTAAGACATAAAAGTTATTCTCAGAGTCACCTTCGTTCGTCAGAGAAACTTTCAAAACATCTTTGTTCATCAAACTTGTTTTCAAAGTCATCAAAAGTTAATCTAAGACATCTTCTTTCATCAAAGTTATTTTCAGAGACATCTAAAGTTATTCTCAGAGCTATCAAACTTGTTCTCAGAGTCATCAAATGTTATTCTCGAAGTCATCAAAGTTATTTTCAGAGACATCTAAAGTTAATTTCTATGTTATAAAGTTATTCTCAGAGACATCTAAAGTTAATCTTGGTCATCAAAGTTGTTCTCTAAACATCAATGTTGTTCTCCAAGACATCAAAGATGTTCTCAAAATCATAAAAGTTATTCCCAGAGCTAACAAAGTTAATCTCAGAGTTATCCAAAGATATTCTCATGTCCACAAAAGTTATTCCAAGAGACGTCAAAGTTGTTTCAAAGACATCAAAGTTAATCTCAGAGTTATCCAAAGACATTCTCAGAGGCATCTAAAGTTATTCTCTAAGACATCAAAGTTGTTCTAAGAGTTATCAAAAGTTATTCTCAGTCATGATATGTTATTCTCTAACTCACTTCCATTCATCAAAGACATTCTCTAAGTCCTGAAAGTTATTCTCTAAGACAACAAAGTCTTTCTCAGAGCTACCAAAGATGTTCTCTAAATCATAAAAGTTAATCTTAACTCACCTTCGTTCATTAGAGAAACTTTCCAATCCATATTCGTTGACCAGAGTTATTCTCAGAGTCATCAAAGCGATCTCTAATTCATCTTCGTTCTCCAAAGTTGTTCTCTAAGACACCTTCATTCATCAAAGAAACTCTCCTTCTTCCATCATGTTATTCTTTAAGACATCTTCAGTCATAAAATTTTCTCTCCAAAATGTAACTAGTTCAGCTTTTCATACCAAACCTGCATTTCTGTTAAAACATATTTTCTTAGTTGCTTTACCCTAAAACTGTTCTCTGAACTACACTGTTCAAACCTACGTAACCTATCCTCTCCACCCAATGTTATTTAGTTAACGTAACGTTCCTAAACCTAGCTTTACCTATCCTAACATACCTTACCTTACCTTACCTTCCCTATCTTACCTAACTTTACCTATCCTAACATAACTTACCTTACCTTCCCTAACTTAACCTAACTTTACCTATCCTAACTTAACTTGCCTTTCATAACCTAACTTTACCTATCCTAACATAACTTACCTTACCTTCCCTATCTTACCTAACTTTACCTATCCTAACATAACTTACCTTACCTTCCCTAACTTAACCTAACTTTACCTATCCTAACTTAACTTACCTAACTTATTCTGCTTAACATAACTTACCTTACCTTCCCTATCTTACCTAACTTTACCTATCCTATCCTAACCTAACTTGTCTTACCTAACTTAATCTTACTTTCCCAAACTGATGTATCCTAACATATCTAGTCCAACCAGACATGATCTAACTTAAGTATTCCTTCTTGTCTTTGTGTTTCGTCAATCATTGTCTCATATTCATTTACTCATTTCATTAGTTAATTTCTCAAATGGTCACTTATGCATTTCAAGTGCTATTTGTTAGAGATTGGATATTTAAGCATTTCAAAGAATTTTTGTTATATATGGGCATTTACTCATTTCAAGGGATAATTTCTCAAATGGACGTTTTTTGCATTTCAAGTGTTATTTGTTTAAGATTGGGTATTTAACCATTTCAAAGGATTTTTGTTATATATGGGAACTTACTCGTTTCAAGGGCTAATTTCTCAAATGGTCATTTTTGCAGATCAAGGGTTATTTGTTAAAGTTCATCAAGTTGCCCATAAGTTGTATTAGTAGGTTCTATCTTATGTTCTTATTTCCCAACCCCTTAACCTAACCTCTTGTAATCTTAGTGTATTTAGTAGGTTCTATCTTATGTTCTTATTCCCCAACCCTTTAACCTAACCTTTCAGATGTAGTTTGTTGAATATATTATCCTTTTCCTAACCTTTCAGATGTAGTTTTGTTTCTCCTTTTTGTATATTTTTACCCAAACCCATTATCCCACTTAACCATCTTTCCTTCTTTACTTTGTTTTCACATATAAGTTCATTCTTTATCTTAGTAATAATAAAATTACAATAGTAAAGAATCAGATCTACTATGACTTGAAATCGAGAAACAAGAGCTCAAGGGAGTGAGAGCATGAAAGAAGAGCAAGGAGTAAGAGAGAGGGGGCGGAAGAAAATGGGACCAAAGAAGAGAGAATGAGAGAGAGTGTGGGCATGGGAGCACTAAGACTTGAATTGAGAAAAAGAAAAACTAAGTGAATGAGAATGAGGGTGTGAGAATGGGAGCAATAAGACTTGAATTTGAGAAACAAGAGAGCATTTGAGCAAATGAGGGAGAGAGAGGGGGAGGAAGAGAGAGAATAAGGGAGAGAGATAGAAAAGGAGGGTTAGAAGGAGTAGGAGAATCAAAGTAAAGAAGGAAAGATGGTTAAGTGGGATGGTGGGTTTGGGTAAAAAATATACAAAAACTACATCTGAAAGGTTAGGTTAAAGGGTTGGGGAATAAGAACATAAGATAGAACCTACTAAATACACTAAGATTACAAGAGGTTAGGTTAAGGGGTTGGGAAATAAGAACATAAGATAGAACCTACTAATACAACTTATGGGCAACTTGATGAACTTTAACAAATAACCCTTGATCTGCAAAAATGACCATTTGAGAAATTAGCCCTTGAAACGAGTAAGTTCCCATATATAACAAAAATCCTTTGAAATGGTTAAATACCCAATCTTAAACAAATAACACTTGAAATGCAAAAAACGTCCATTTGAGAAATTATCCCTTGAAATGAGTAAATGCCCATATATAACAAAAATTCTTTGAAATGCTTAAATATCCAATCTCTAACAAATAGCACTTGAAATGCATAAGTGACCATTTGAGAAATTAACTAATGAAATGAGTAAATGAATATGAGACAATGATTGACGAAACACAAAGACAAGAAGGAATACTTAAGTTAGATCATGTCTGGTTGGACTAGATATGTTAGGATACATCAGTTTGGGAAAGTAAGATTAAGTTAGGTAAGACAAGTTAGGTTAGGATAGGATAGGTAAAGTTAGGTAAGATAGGGAAGGTAAGGTAAGTTATGTTAAGCAGAATAAGTTAGGTAAGTTAAGTTAGGATAGGTAAAGTTAGGTTAAGTTAGGGAAGGTAAGGTAAGTTATGTTAGGATAGGTAAAGTTAGGTAAGATAGGGAAGGTAAGGTAAGTTATGTTAGGATAGGTAAAGTTAGGTTATGAAAGGCAAGTTAAGTTAGGATAGGTAAAGTTAGGTTAAGTTAGGGAAGGTAAGGTAAGTTATGTTAGGATAGGTAAAGTTAGGTAAGATAGGGAAGGTAAGGTAAGGTAAGGTATGTTAGGATAGGTAAAGCTAGGTTTAGGAACGTTACGTTAACTAAATAACATTGGGTGGAGAGGATAGGTTACGTAGGTTTGAACAGTGTAGTTCAGAGAACAGTTTTAGGGTAAAGCAACTAAGAAAATATGTTTTAACAGAAATGCAGGTTTGGTATGAAAAGCTGAACTAGTTACATTTTGGAGAGAAAATTTTATGACTGAAGATGTCTTAAAGAATAACATGATGGAAGAAGGAGAGTTTCTTTGATGAATGAAGGTGTCTTAGAGAACAACTTTGGAGAACGAAGATGAATTAGAGATCGCTTTGATGACTCTGAGAATAACTCTGGTCAACGAATATGGATTGGAAAGTTTCTCTAATGAACGAAGGTGAGTTAAGATTAACTTTTATGATTTAGAGAACATCTTTGGTAGCTCTGAGAAAGACTTTGTTGTCTTAGAGAATAACTTTCAGGACTTAGAGAATGTCTTTGATGAATGGAAGTGAGTTAGAGAATAACATATCATGACTGAGAATAACTTTTGATAACTCTTAGAACAACTTTGATGTCTTAGAGAATAACTTTAGATGCCTCTGAGAATGTCTTTGGATAACTCTGAGATTAACTTTGATGTCTTTGAAACAACTTTGACGTCTCTTGGAATAACTTTTGTGGACATGAGAATATCTTTGGATAACTCTGAGATTAACTTTGTTAGCTCTGGGAATAACTTTTATGATTTTGAGAACATCTTTGATGTCTTGGAGAACAACATTGATGTTTAGAGAACAACTTTGATGACCAAGATTAACTTTAGATGTCTCTGAGAATAACTTTATAACATAGAAATTAACTTTAGATGTCTCTGAAAATAACTTTGATGACTTCGAGAATAACATTTGATGACTCTGAGAACAAGTTTGATAGCTCTGAGAATAACTTTAGATGTCTCTGAAAATAACTTTGATGAAAGAAGATGTCTTAGATTAACTTTTGATGACTTTGAAAACAAGTTTGATGAACAAAGATGTTTTGAAAGTTTCTCTGACGAACGAAGGTGACTCTGAGAATAACTTTTATGTCTTAGAGAAGAACATTGATGGTTTAGAGAGAATATCTTTGATGAAAAATGATGTCTTAGATTAACTTTGATGACTCTGTGAATAAGTTTGATGACTTTGAGAACAAGTTTGATAGCTCTGAGAATGACTTTTATGCCTCTGAGAATAACTTTGATGAATAAAGATGTTTTGGAAAGTTTCTCTGAAGAACGAAGGTGACTCTGAGAATAACTTTTGTTAGCTCTTTGAATAACTTTGATGTCTTTGAAACAACTTTGATGAACGAGAGTGAGTTAGAGATTACCTTTGCTAACTCTGAGATCAACTTTGATGAACAAAAGAGCGTTAGAGATTACTTTTGATAACTCTAAGATTAACTTTAGATGTCTCTGAGACAAACTTTTATAACATAGAAATTAACTTTAATGACCAAAGTGAGTTAGAGAATACCTTTTGATGACTCCGAGAATAATTTTGATAGCTCTGAGAATGACTTTTGTTGTCTTGGAATAACTTTTGATTGTTCTGAGAATAACTTTTGTTGTCTTGGAATAACTTTTGATTGTGCTGAGAATAACTTTGAGGGCTTAGAGAATGTCTTTGATGAATGGAAGAGTCCCATTGAAGTCTTAAGGAAGTCTTTGATGTCTCGAAGGATGTCTTAGAGTGTAACTTTGGTGTCTTTGAGTAAGTCCTTGATGTATTGAAGAGTGTCTTTTGATTTATCGAAGAGTAACTTTGGTGTAACGGAGAGCACCTTTGACTATTTTTCTTACTTAGCGACATATAATTTTAGTTACGAAAGTGTTGAAAAAGTTACATTTGACTATTTTAGTGCTCCACAAAGTATAAATGTCAGTTAAGAACGACGATGATAGATATCTTTGACTATATTTTCTTACTTGACGATGGATAAAGTTAGTTATGAACAGTGCTGAAAAGATTCCTTTGACAATTTTTAGCTAAGCGAAAGGCTGTTTTAGTTAAGAACGGTGTTGAATGAGGTTAATCCTGACTATTTTCAGATGAGAGAAGTGATATTTCAGTTAAGAAATGACAAGGAAACACGATGAAGTAACTATTTTTAGTTGACCGATGAATACTTTTAGTTGAGCAAAAGCCAAAACATGATGAACATGACTTTTTCTGATGATTGGCGGATAATTTTTAGATAAGAAATGACAATGAAACATGAAGAACACGGTTATTTTCTGATGACTGGGGAATAAGTTTAGTTAAGAAATGATGAAAGTGACTTTTTCTGATGATTGGCAGATAATTTTAGTTATGAAATGACAATGAAACATGATGAACACGGTTATTTTCTGATGAATGGGGAATATGTTTAGTTAAGAAATGATGAAAGTTATTATTTTTAGTTGATTGACGATGGATAAAAGCTAGTTATGAACAGTTTTGGAAAGTTTCCTTTGACAATTTTTTCTTGATGAAACATAGCGCCTGTTAAGAAAGTGCTGAAAAAAGTTTCCTTTGACAATTTTTAGCTAAGAGAAAGGTTGTTTTAGTTAAGAACAGTGTTGAACGAGGCTATTTCTGACTATTTTTAGTTGACTGGATAATAAGTTTAGTTATGAACAGTGTTGGAAAGAATCCTTTGACAATTTTTTGTTGACTTGATAATAAGTTTAGTTGAGAAATGACGAAAGTGACTATGTTTTAGTTGATTGGCGAAAGATTTTTTTAGTTAAGGAACGTTAAATAACATGTAAGGGGAAAAACCCAGAGAACATATGGGGAACATGGCAAAGAACATATGTAAGAAAAGTTGATGAATACAGTGAACATGCTGGGAATATGAACTTGTAGAGGAACATGAATATTGACAAAGAACACAACATATGGAAGTTAGCATGAATATTGAGTATAAAAGTTGTAAAGAGAACATGTGATGAACATGAAAACATAGAAAATATGACTAGAATTTGTAGAGAAAGTAATGAGACTAAGAGAAAGATTATAGAAAAATGGAGATACTTGTGAAAATATGAACTGAATGGGACTGTGAACATTTGTAGAACATGGAATGAACATTGAGAACATGAATATTGAGTATAAAAAGTTATACAGAGAACATATGATGCACATGAAAATATGACAAAGAACATAGTGAACATACGGGGAAAAATGGCAGAAAAAATTTGAACTGAGCTTGCTGTGAACATTTATAGAACATGGAATGAACACAGAAAACATGGAAAAAATGTGAAGAACACAGCTGAATATAGAGAAAATATGCAAATACAGGGGGACAAGAGCTGGAGCTCTGTAACTGACTTGATCTTATTTACTACGTCTGAAATATGACTGTTTAAAATTTCAGGGGGATTGGACTGCTAGTAGCGAAAATGTGGTCTCTGCCAAATTTGGGTCTTTAATTGGACTCTGATTAATTTTGATCATGAACTGGACTCTGAATATTTTGGCACAAAGTAGACTCTGGCGAATTTTGCTAGAAAACTGGACTCTGATGAATTTCGATCAAGAACTGGACTCTGTCAAATTTTCACAGATTACAGGACACTGATGAAATTTGCTAGAAAACTGGACTCTGATGAATTTTGCTATTAAAGTAGACTCTGGCGAATTTGAGCATAAACTGGACTCTGCCGAAATATGAGCTTAAAACTGTCTCTGACTAATTTTGCTCTCAAAGTAGACTCTGTTCATTTTTAGGTATAAATTGGACTCTGATGAAATATGAGCTAAATACTGTCTCTGACAAATTTTGCTCTCAAAGTGGACTCTGTTCATTTTTAGGTATAAACTGGACTCTGATGAAATATGAGCTTAAAACTGGGCTCTGTTCAATTTGGTCTTTACAGATGAAATCGCCGTAAATGGATATAAAACTAAGTGTTATGGATAAGTTGTCTGTTTTCCTTAACAAAACATCTAAGACAATATTCTCTGAAAATGTTCCTTTTACAAATTCGGTCATAAATATATAAACAAACTTCTATGATTATTTGAAACTCTGAAAATAGTTGTAAGGAAATAGGAGGGAGAGAGAGAGAGAGAGAGAGGAGGGACGGTCCAGATATTATGGAGATAAGATAAGATAAGAGGTACCCTGTATGCGATGTCTGGCTGGCCGGGCGTAAAGTAAATAAAGGTGACGCGACAGATTGCGAGGTAAGGGGGAGGGAGGTGATGTGAGGTACGAGACTTGAAAACCATGACTTACACAGGTGATTTTCTAAATTTATATGAATAACTAAGGTTTACATAGACGATTTTGTAAGTTGAAAACATGTAAAATATGTCCGTAGAGTTCTCCTGGAAACCCTAAAGTGCTACACACGTTATTTGAATTTCTCCCATAAGGCCTTAACAAACTTCTATGTCTTGGAAATTATTTTTCTCATAAGAACTTTAACAAACTCGTATGACATTATTTTTCATTATAAGAATTCCCTAATTCCAAATCTGTGACTCCCCAAATTCACCTGAAAACCCTAAAGCGCTACACACGATATTTCTGACCTGAAAATCCCGAAGCGCTACACACGATATTTGACCTGGAAACCCCCAAGCGCTACACACGATATTTGACCTGAAAAAAAATATCGTCTGTGGCGCTTACACCCTACTACTGTTGCCTCATATGAGGTCCCTGGGCAGGGGCCGCCCATGTAGCCTCATATGAGGTCCCTGGGCAGGTGCCGCCCATGTTGCCTCATATGAGGTCTCTGGGCAGGGGCCGCCCATGTTGCCTCATATGAGGTCTCCGAGCAGGGGCCGCCCATGTTGCCTCATATGAGGTCCCTGGGCAGGTGCCGCCCATGTTGCCTCATATGTGGTCCCTGGGCAGGTGCCGCCCATGTTGCCTCATATGAGGTCCCTGGGCAGGTGCCGCCCATGTTGCCTCATATGTGGTCCCTGGGCAGGTGCCGCCCATGTTGCCTCATATGAGGTCCCTGGGCAGGGGCCGCCCATGTTGCCTCATATGAGGTCCCTGGGCAGGTGCCGCCCATGTTGCCTCATATGAGGTCTCTGGGCAGGGGCCGCCCATGTTGCCTCATATGAGGTCTCCGAGCAGGGGCCGCCCATGTTGCCTCATATGAGGTCCCTGGGCAGGTGCCGCCCATGTTGCCTCATATGAGGTCCCTGGGCAGGGGCCGCCCATGTTGCCTCATATGAGGTCTCCGAGCAGGGGCCGCCCATGTTGCCTCATATGAGGTCCCTGAGCAAGGGCCGCCCATGTTGCCTCATATGAGGTCCCTGAGCAGGGGCCGCCCATGTTGCCTCATATGAGGTCCCTGAGCAGGGGCCGCCCATGTTGCCTCATATGAGGTCCCTGAGCAAGGGCCGCCCATGTTGCCTCATATGAGGTCCCTGAGCAGGGGCCGCCCATGTTGCCTCATATGAGGTCCCTGAGCAAGGGCCGCCCATGTTGCCTCATATGTGGTCCCTGAGCAAGGGCCGCCCATGTTGCCTCATATGAGGTCCCTGAGCAAGGGCCGCCCATGTTGCCTCATATGAGGTCCCTGAGCAAGGGCCGCCCATGTTGCTTCATATGAGGTCCCTGAGCAAGGGCCGCCCATGTTGCCTCATATGAGGTCCCTGAGCAAGGGCCGCCCATGTTGCCTCATATGAGGTCTCTGAGCAAGGGCCGCCCATGTTGCCTCATATGTGGTCCCTGAGCAAGGGCCGCCCATGTTGCCTCATATGAGGTCCCTGAGCAAGGACCTCCCATGTTGCCTCATATGTGGTCCCTGAGCAAGGGCCGCCCATGTTGCCTCATATGAGGTCCCTGAGCAAGGGCCTCCCATGTTGCCTCATATGTGGTCCCTGAGCAAGGGCCGCCCATGTTGCCTCATATGAGGTCCCTGAGCAAGGGCCTCCCATGTTGCCTCATATGTGGTCCCTGAGCAAGGGCCGCCCATGTTGCCTCATATGAGGTCCCTGAGCAAGGGCCTCCCATGTTGCCTCATATGTGGTCCCTGAGCAAGGGCCGCTCATGTTGCCTCATATGTGGTCCCTGAGCAAGGGCCGCCCATGTTGCCTCATATGTGGTCCCTGAGCAAGGGCCTCCCATGTTGCCTCATATGAGGTCCCTGAGCAAGGGCCGCCCATGTTGCAGTAGCAGCCTACAAGCTCAGTGGTACAGCCTGGGTCTACACCCAGGCTCGCACCTGCCCACACCCGAGGGCCAGAAGCCCACACACCTGAGGGCCAGAATCCCACACACCTGAGGGCCAGAAGCCCACACACCTGAGGGCCAGAAGCCCACACACCTGAGGGCCAGAAGCCCACACACCTGAGGGCCAGAAGCCCACACACCTGAGGGCCAGAAGCCCACACACCTGAGGGCCAGAAGCCCACACACCTGAGGGCCAGAAGCCCACACACCTGAGGGCCAGAAGCCCACACACCTGAGGGCCAGAAGCCCACACACCTGAGGGCCAGAAGCCCACACACCTGAGGGCCAGAAGCCCACACACCTGAGGGCCAGAAGCCCACACACCTGAGGGCCAGAAGCCCACACACCTGAGGGCCAGAAGCCCACACACCTGAGGGCCAGAAGCCCACACACCTGAGGGCCAGAAGCCCACACACCTGAGGGCCAGAAGCCCACACACCTGAGGGCCAGAAGCCCACACACCTGAGGGCCAGAAGCCCACACACCTGAGGGCGAGAAGCCCACACACCTGAGGGCCAGAAGCCCCCACACCTGAGGGCCAGAAGCCCACACACCTGAGGGCCAGAAGCCCCCACACCTGAGGGCCAGAAGCCCACACACCTGAGGGCCAGAAGCCCACACACCTGAGGGCCAGAAGCCCACACACCTGAGGGCCAGAAGCCCACACACCTGAGGGCCAGAAGCCCACACACCTGAGGGCCAGAAGCCCACACACCTGAGGGCCAGAAGCCCACACACCTGAGGGCCAGAAGCCCACACACCTGAGGGCCAGAAGCCCACACACCTGAGGGCCAGAAGCCCACACACCTGAGGGCCAGAAGCCCCCACACCTGAGGGCCAGAAGCCCCCACACCTGAGGGCCAGAAGCCCACACACCTGAGGGCCAGAAGCCCCCACACCTGAGGGCCAGAAGCCCCCACACCTGAGGGCCAGAAGCCCCCACACCTGAGGGCCAGAAGCCCACACACCTGAGGGCCAGAAGCCCACACACCTGAGGGCCAGAAGCCCACACACCTGAGGGCCAGAAGCCCTCCTGTACACAGCCACGGTCACACCTTAACATGGGGCCCAGCATGGAACTCTTACCTCATGAACGACGACGACAAACTAGAAAAGCTCCAAAGATCAGCAACAAAACTCGTACCGGAGCTGAGGGGGCTGAGCTATGAGGAAAGATTGAGAAAACTGGAACTTTCTACCCTGGATGAAAGGAGAGATTGTGGGGACATGTTAACAATATATAAGATTATAAGGGAAATTGACGAAGCAGACAAACCATCATTGTTCCAAGCTGGGAACAGCAGCACGGGGGACCCCTACACAGGACCCCCTACACAGGACCCCTTACACAGGACCCCTTACACAGGACCCCTACACAGGACCCCTTACACAGGACCTCCTACACAGGACCCCTTACACAGGACCCCTTACACAGGACCTCCTACACAGGACCCCTTACACAGGACCTCCTACACAGGACCCCTTACACAGGACCCCTTACACAGGACCCCTTACACAGGACCTCCTACACAGGACCCCTTACACAGGACCCCTACACAGGACCCCTTACACAGGACCTCCTACACAGGACCCCTTACACAGGACCTCCTACACAGGACCCTTTACACAGGACCTCCTACACAGGACCTCCTACACAGGACCCCTTACACAGGACCCCTACACAGGACCCCTTACACAGGACCCCTACACAGGACCTCCTACACAGGACCCTTTACACAGGACCACCTACACAGGACCCCTACACAGGACCCCTTACACAGGACCCCTACACAGGACCTCCTACACAGGACCCCTTACACAGGACCTCCTACACAGGACCCCTTACACAGGACCCCTACACAGGACCCCTTACACAGGACCCCTACACAGGACCCCTTACACAGGACCCCTTACACAGGACCTCCAACACAGGACCCCTACACAGGACCTACACAGGACCCCCTACACAGGACCCCCTACACAGTACTCCTTACACAGGACCCCCTACACAGGACCTCCAACACAGGACCCCTTACACAGGACCTCCAACACAGGACCTCCTACACAGGACCTCCTACACAGGACCCCCTACACAGTACTCCTTACACAGGACCCCCTACACAGGACCTCCAACACAGGACCCCCCTACACAGGACCCCTTACACAGGACCTCCAACACAGGACCCCTTACACAGGACCTCCAACACAGGACCCCCTACACAGGTCCCCCTACACAGGACCCCCCTACACATGACCCCCTACACAGGACCCCCTACACAGGACCCCTACACAGGTCCCTCTACACAGGACCCTCTACACAGGACCCCCCTACACAGGACCCCCCTACACAGGACCCCCTACACAGGACCCCCTACACAGGACCCCCTACACAGGACCCCCAAGCGGAGACTACCGTATAAGGCTCCAACACGGGTCCGTGGCCCTTACACACAGAGATCACACTAACGTGATGCATCAAATGACCAAATCCACAAGGGCCGTGACGAGGATTCGAACCTGCGTCCGGGAGCATCCCAGACACTGCCTTAATCTACTGAGCTACGACAGGGTAAAAGAGTTGAAACCTGGTTTCGACTCTTTTTACCCTGTCGTAGCTCATTCGATTAAGGCAGTATCTGAGATGCTCCCGGACGCAGGTTCGAATCCTCGTCACGGCCCTTGTGGATTTGGTCATTTGTTGCCCTTGTTTGGTACGTCACTCACCCCCCCCCCCAGTGTGAATGCAGGCTGCCTCCTTCCGTGCAAGTGCAAGCTAGCACCTCTGTACCAAGTGCAGGCCATCCACCACGAGTGCACACCAGCACTCAGCCGAGTACTGACACACACCAAACACACACAAATGGCCCGAGAAACAAACTGTGCTGGCTGGCTCTCGTGGGGGTTAAGCCTACTCCAATATTATAATGTCTCTTCTTCTCTGTGATGAGGAGGAGGTGAGTATTGGGCCCGGCCCATATGCGGCCCGGGCCAAGAGGGCGGGCCTAGATAAGGTTGTACTCCACTGTTCTCTAGTCTCAGTGTCATCAGTGTTGCCAAGCTCATCTCTGTTTGTTTTGATGCAACAGCTGATTGGTGGTTTCGCGCGCTTCTTTCCTATCATCGTTTGTTTTGTTGCGTCCAACAGCCTGGTTGACCAGTCCAGCAACCAGGAGGCCTGGTCGTTGAGCGCCGAGATCATTGCAAGGTAAAGTAACAGCTGATTGGTGGTTTCGCGGGCTTTTTCCTCGTCTCCGTTTGTTTTGATGCAACAGCTGATTGGTGGTTTCGCGGGCTTTTTCCTCATCTCCGTTTGTTTTGATGCAACAGCTGATTGGTGGTTTCGCGGGCTTTTTCCTCGTCTCCGTTTGTTTTGATGCAACAGCTGATTGGTGGTTTCGCGGGCTTTTTCCTCATCTCCGTTTGTTTTGATGCAACAGCTGATTGGTGGTTTCGCGGGCTTTTTCCTCATCTCCGTTTGTTTTGATGCAACAGCTGATTGGTGGTTTCGCGGGCTTTTTCCTCGTCTCCGTTTGTTTTGATGCAACAGCTGATTGGAGGTTTCGCGGGCTTTTTCCTCGTCTCCGTTTGTTTTGATGCAACAGCTGATTGGAGGTTTCGCGGGCTTTTTCCTCGTCTCCGTTTGTTTTGATGCAACAGCTGATTGGAGGTTTCGCGGGCTTTTTCCTCATCTCCGTTTGTTTTGATGCAACAGCTGATTCCTAACTTGGCGCGCTTTTATGGACAAGTGTCCCCGGGCAGATTCTTAAGATGCGGACTTCTCGCCCACACCAACCTGCCGTAGTCTTTATTTGGCAACATTTTTGTTGCTGTATTTGCTCGTCTCATTTGTTTGTTGTTGTGTGTGTTTGTTTGTCGAAAGTGATGTGAATTAGTTCTGTTGTTAACCCGGATTTTCCCGCATGCAAGAATGTCCTATCCCACAACCTAGCGAGAACATGGAGAACATGTCCCCAGAGAACATGGAGAACATGTCCCCAGAGAACATGGAGAACATGTCCCCAGAGAACATGGAGAACATGTCCCCAGAGAACATGTCCCCAGAGAACATGGAGAACATGTCCCCAGAGAACATGGAGAACATGTCCCCAGAGAACATGGAGAACATGTCCCCAGAGAACATGGAGAACATGTCCCCAGAGAACATGGAGAACATGTCCCCAGAGAACATGGAGAACATGTCCCCAGAGAACATGTCCCCAGAGAACATGGAGAACATGTCCCCAGAGAACATGGAGAACATGTCCCCAGAGAACATGGAGAACATGTCCCCAGAGAACATGGAGAACATGTCCCCAGAGAACATGTCCCCAGAGAACATGGAGAACATGTCCCCAGAGAACATGTCCCCAAAGAACATGGAGAACATGTCCCCAGAGAACATGGAGAACATGTCCCCAGAGAACATGGAGAACATGTCCCCAGAGAACATGGAGATGTTCTTCATGGGGCACCTGTTCACCTGCCTAGGCCCCAGCATGCTTCCAGACACCTAGCTTCACCTGTGTTGCTCCTAGAACACATGTGTGGAACACAAACCTGACACACACACACACACACACACACACACACACACCTGTTCTCGACAGAAGAGTACCATGTACCTGTGTTCACCTAGCAGTAATTAGGTACCCTGGATATAGTGGGCTGTTGTGGGACGCAACTTGGGGAAGGTTGCAACAAAGGCAAACCTGTTGTTGCATGCTGTCTACAAAAGCATACCTGTCACGTGTGGGGGCCACACCTGTTAAAAAACGTGGCTAACAAGAGCACACCTGACATCACAGTTGTGCAAGAAGAGTACATCTGTCACTTAATGTGTGTTGCAAATGTACTTTGACGACATAACTACAACAAGGGCACATCTGTTGCCACACCTGTGCAACAAGGGTTTTCACGAGTCTTCTGAATATGTCTCAAAGGCACATGTCACCACACACCTGCAAAGTTAACACATCTGTGACTATATACATATGTAAAAATACAACTGTCAAATCATGAATGCAACAGTGCACATGTGTGGCCACAAACATGCAAGCGTGAACAACAACGACACATGTGACACATGTGTACAACAAGGCAACGAAACACCTGCGTCACGGATCCATATATCACCTTCCTTGTAAGAACACATGTGTCACAACACACATGCAAGGACAGGTGTGTCTTCAGCACGCTAACACCTGTCGGCAGATGTTGGCAACAGCGGTAGCATCTGTCTCCCTACACCTGGGACTGGTGGCTGAGTGGAGAGCGCTCGGTGTTCGTAGTCCTAAGGGTCCGGGTTCGATCCCCGGACCATACACACTACACTTGTTCAAATATCCATTTGTTCAAGTAGGCATAGTTCGTTTCTCCCTTATGCACCTATTCACCTAGCAGTAAATAGGTACCTAGGAGTTAGACAGCTGTTACGGGCTGCTTCCTGTGTGTGTGTGCGCGCGCGCGAGCGTGTGAAGACTCGCCACATGTGTCAGTTCAGGTGTGGAACAAAGACACATTTGTTACAGCATCAGAGCAAGCATTTGTCACGTCATGTGAGTTACAAGGACACACCTGTAGCCACATGTGTATATAACGGTCACATGTGTGGTAACAAGAATGTTGAGATGGCGCAGCTGTCACAACCTGCCTCCAACACTTACACATCTGCCGCCACATGTGTTCAACGACCGCACGTGTTTCATCAGATGCACTTACCAAAGGTACAGCTGTCATTATATACGTGTGAGAGGACACACGTGTTCCTACATCTGCTTAAGGACACATCTGCCACTGCAAACATGCAAGAAGAATATACCTCTCGCTGCAACCATGCAAGGGTACACCTGTCACTACAACCATGCAAGGGTACACCTGTCACTACAACCATGCAAGGGTACACCTGTCACTACAACCATGCAAGGGTACACCTGTCACTACAACCATGCAAGGGTACACCTGTCACTACAACCATGCAAGGGTACACCTGTCACTACAACCATGCAAGGGTACACCTGTCACTACAACCATGCAAGGGTACACCTGTCACTACAACCATGCAAGAAATGTACACCTGCTACAGACATACAATAAGAGCACATCTGTCGCTACAACCATACATGAAGGACACACCTGTGACTAAAACCATCTAAGGACACACTTGTCACTACAACTATGCAAGAACGGCCACACGTGTCACTGCAACTATGCAAGAAAGATACACCTGTCACTTCAATCATGCAAGAAGGGCACATCTGTCACTACAACCATGCAAAGAGGGCACACCTGTCACTACAACCATGCAGGAAGGGCACACCTGTCACTACAACCATGCAAGGACACACCTGTCACTACAACCCTGAAATAAGGGCACATCTGTCATTACAACCATGCAAGAAGGGCACATCTGTCATTACAACCATGCAAGAAGGGCACATCTGTCATTACAACCATGCAAGAAGGGCACATCTGTCATTACAACCATGCAAGAAGGGCACATCTGTCAATACAACCATGCAAGGACACACCTGTCACTACAACCATGCAAGAAGGATACACCTGTCACTACAACCATGCAATGACACACCTGCTACTACAACCATGCAATTAGGGCACGTCTGTCACTACAACCCTGCAAGAAGGGCACATCTGTCAATACAACCATGCAAGGACACACCTGTCACTACAACCATGCAAGAAGGATACACCTGTCACTACAACCATGCAAGGACACACCTGCTACTACAACTATGCAATTAGGGCACGTCTGTCACTACAACCCTGCAAGAAGGGCACATCTGTTAATACAACCATGCAAGAAGGACAGACCTGTCACTACAACCATGCAAGAAGGATACACCTGTCACTACAACCATGCAAGGACACACCTGCTACTACAACCATGCAATTAGGGCACGTCTGTCACTACAACCCTGCAAGAAGGGCACATCAGTCATTACAACCATGCAAGAAGGGCACATCTGTCACCACAACCATGCAAGAAGGGCACATCTGTCACGACAACCATGCAAGAAGGGCACACCTGTCACTACAACCATGCAAGAAGGATACACCTGTCACTACAACCATGCAAGGACACACATGTCACTACAACCATGCAAAAGGGGGCACACCTGTCACTACAACCATGCAAGAAGGACACAGCTGTCACTACAACCATGCAAGGACACGCCTGTCACTACGACAATGCAAGAAGGGCACACCTGTCACTACAACCATGCAAGGAGGACACACCTGTCACTACAACCATGCAAGAAGGACACACCTGTCACTACAACCATGCAAGGACACACCTGTCACTACGACAATGCAAGAAGGGCACACCTGTCATTACAGCCATGCAAGAAGACACTTGTCACTACAACTATGCAAGAAGGACACACCTGTCACTACAACTATGTAAGAAGGACACACCTGTCACTACAACCATGCAAAAGGGGAACACCTGTCACTATATGCAAGGACACACCTGTCACTATAACCATGCAAGAAGGGCACACCTGTCACTACAACCATGCAAGGACACACCTGTCACTACAACTATGTAAGAAGGACACACCTGTCACTACAACTATGCAAGGAGGACACACCTGTCACTACAACCATGCAAAAGGGGCACACCTGTCACTATAACTATGCAAGAAGGACACAACTGTCACTATAACCATGCAAGAAGGGCACACCTGTCACTACAACAATGCAAGAAGGGCACACCTGTCACTATAACAATGCAAGAAGGGCACACCTGTCACTACAACCATGCAAGGACACACCTGTCACTACAACCAGGCAAGGAGGAGACACCTGTCACTACAACTGTGCAAGGACACACCTGTCACTACAACCATGCAAGGGGACACCTGTCACTACAACCATGCAAGGACACACCTGTCACTACAACCCTGCAAGAAGGACACACCCGTCACTACAACTATGCAAGAAGGGCACACCTGTCACTACAACCATGCAAGGACACACCTGTCACTAGAACCATGCAAGAAGGACAAACCTGTCACTACAACCATGCAAGAAGGGCACACCTGTCATTACAACAATGCAAGAAGGGCACACCTGTCACTACAACAATGCAAGAAGGGCACACCTGTCACTACAACAATGCAAGAAGGGCACACCTGTCACTACAACAATGCAAGAAGGGCACACCTGTCACTACAACAATGCAAGAAGGGCACACCTGTCACTACAACAATGCAAGAAGGGCACACCTGTCACTACAACAATGCAAGAAGAGCACACCTCTCACTACAACCATGCATGGACACACCTGTCACTACAACCATGCAAGAAATACACACCTGTCACTAAAACCATGCAAGGAGGACATACCTGTCACTACAACCATGCAAGGACACACCTGTCACTACAACAATGCAAGAAATACACACCTGTCACTGTAACTATGCACGGAGGACACACCTGTCACTACACCCATGCAAGAACACACCTGTCACTACAACCATGCAAGAAGGACACACCTGTCACTACAACTATGCAAGAAGGACACACCTGTCACTACAACAATGCAAGGACTTACCTGTCACTACAACCATGCAAGAAGGACACACCTGTCACTATAACCATGCAAGAAGGACACACCTGTCACTACAACCCTACAAGAAGGATACACCTGTCACTAAAATTATGCAAGGACACACCTCTCACGACAACCATGCAAGAAGGACACACCTGTCACTACAACCCTGCAAGAAGGACACACCTGTCACTACAACCCTGCAAGAAGGACACACCTGTCACTACAACCCTGCAAGAAGGACACACCTGTCACTACAACCCTGCAAGAAGGACACACCTGTCACTACAACCCTGCAAGAAGGACACACCTGTCACTACAACCATGCAAGGAGGACACACCTGTCACTATAACCCTGCAAGGAGGACACACCTGTCACTACAACCCTGCAAGAAGGACACACCTGTCACTACAACCCTGCAAGAAGGACACACCTGTCACTACAACCATGCAAGGAGGACACACCTGTCACTACAACCCTGCAAGAAGGACACACCTGTCACTACAACCCTGCAAGAAGGACACACCTGTCACTACAACCCTGCAAGAAGGACACACCTGTCACTACAACCATGCAAGGAGGACACACCTGTCACTACAACCATGCAAGAAGGACACACCTGTCACTACAACCCTGCAAGAAGAACACACCTGTCACTACAACCATGCAAGGAGGACACACCTGTCACTACAACCATGCAAGAAGGACACACCTGTCACTACAACCCTGCAAGGAGGACACACCTGTCACTACAACCCTGCAAGAAGGACACACCTGTCACTACAACCATGCAAGGAGGGGACACCTGTCACTACAACCATGCAAGGAGGGGACACCTGTCACTACAACCCTGCAAGGAGAACACACCTGTCACTACAACCCTGCAAGGAGGACACACCTGTCACTACAACCCTGCAAGAAGGACACACCTGTCACTACAACCCTGCAAGGAGGACACACCTGTCACTACAACCCTGCAAGGAGGACACACCTGTCACTACAACCCTGCAAGGAGGACACACCTGTCACTACAACCCTGCAAGGAGGACACACCAGTCACTACAACCCTGCAAGGACACGCCTGTCACTACAACCCTGCAAGGAGGACACACCTGTCACTACAACCCTGCAAGGAGGACACACCTGTCACTACAACCCTGCAAGGACACACCTGTCACTACAACCCTGCAAGAAGGACACACCTGTCACTACAATCCTGCAAGGAGGACACACCTGTCACTACAACCCTGCAAGGACAAACCTGTCACTACAACCCTGCAAGGAGGACACACCTGTCACTACAACCCTGCAAGAAGGACACACCTGTCACTACAACCCTGCAAGGAGGACACACCTGTCACTACAACCCTGCAAGAAGGACACACCTGTCACTACAACCCTGCAAGGAGGACACACCTGTCACTATAACCCTGCAAGAAGGACACACCTGTCACTACAACCCTGCAAGGAGGACACACCTGTCACTACAACCCTGCAAGAAGGACACACCTGTCACTACAACCCTGCAAGAAGTACACACCTGTCACTACAACCCTGCAAGAAGGACACACCTGTCACTACAACCCTGCAAGAAGGACACACCTGTCACTACAACCCTGCAAGGAGGACACACCTGTCACGACAACCCTGCAAGAAGGACACACCTGTCACTACAACCCTGCAAGGAGGACACACCTGTCACTACAACCCTGCAAGGAGGACACACCTGTCACTACAACCCTGCAAGAAGGACACAACTACCGGCAGCAAGAACAAGGAGGCTGGGATAGTTGTGGTGGAGGGTTATGATAGCAGGCGGGCTGTCCGCCCTGCTGACACCATGTTATGATAGCAGGCGGGCTGTCCGCCCTGCTGACACCATGTTATGATAGCAGGCGGCCTGTCCGCCTTGCTGACACCATGTTATGATAGCAGGCGGGCTGTCCGCCCTGCTGACACCATGTTATGATAGCAGGCGGGCTGTCCGCCCTGCTGACACCATGTTATGATAGCAGGCGGCCTGTCCGCCTTGCTGACACCATGTTATGATAGCAGGCGGGCTGTCCGCCCTGCTGACACCATGTTATGATAGCAGGCGGGCTGTCCACCTTGCTGACACCATGTTATGACAGCAGGCGGGCTGTCCGCCTTGCTGACACCATGTTATGATAGCAGGCGGGCTGTCCGCCTTGCTGACACCATGTTATGATAGCAGGCGGGCTGTCCGCCTTGCTGACACCATGTTATGATAGCAGGCGGGCTGTCCGCCTTGCTGACACCATGTTATGATAGCAGGCGGGCTGTCCGCCCTGCTGACACCATGTTATGATAGCAGGCGGGCTGTCCGCCTTGCTGACACCATGTTATGATAGCAGGCGGGCTGTCCGCCCTGCTGACACCATGTTATGATAGCAGGCGGGCTGTCCGCCCTGCTGACACCATGTTATGATAGCAGGCGGGCTGTCCACCCTGCTGACACCATGTTATGATAGCAGGCGGGCTGTCCGCCTTGCTGACACCATGTTATGATAGCAGGCGGGCTGTCCGCCCTTGCTGACACCATGTTATGATAGCAGGCGGGCTGTCCGCCCTGCTGACACCATGTTATGATAGCAGGCGGGCTGTCCGCCCTGCTGACACCATGTTATGATAGCAGGCGGGCTGTCCGCCCTGCTGACACCATGTTATGATAGCAGGCGGGCTGTCCGCCTTGCTGACACCATGTTATGATAGCAGGCCGGAGCTGTCCGCCTGCTGACAACCATGTTATGATAGCAGGCGGGCTGTCCGCCTTGCTGACACCATGTTATGATAGCAGGCGGGCCTGTCCGCCTTGCTGACACCATGTTATGATAGCAGGCGGGCTGTCCGCCTTGCTGACACCATGTTATGATAGCAGGCGGGCTGTCCGCCTTGCTGACGACCATGTTATGATAGCAGGCGGGCTGTCCGCCTTGCTGGACACATGTTATGATAGCAGGCGGGCTGTCCGCCGTGCTGACACCATGTTATGATAGCAGGCGGGCTGTCCACCCTTGCTGACAAGCCATGTTATGATAGCAGGCGGGCTGTCCGCCTTGCTGACACCATGTTATGATAGCAGGCGGGCTGTCCGCCCTGCTGACACCATGTTATGATAGCAGGCGGGCTGTCCGCCTTGCTGACACCATGTTATGATAGCAGGCGGGCTGTCCGCCTTGCTGACACCATGTTATGATAGCCATTAGGGCTGTCCGCCTTGCTGACACCATGTTATGATAGCAGGCGGGCTGTCCGCCTTGCTGACACCATGTTATGATAGCAGGCGGGCTGTCCGCCTTGCTGACACCATGTTATGACTAGCAGGCGGGCTGTCCGCCTTGCTGACACCATGTTATGATAGCAGGCGGGCTGTCCGCCTTGCTGACACCATGTTATGATAGCAGGCGGGCTGTCCGCCTTGCTGACACCATGTTATGATAGCAGGCGGGCTGTCCGCCTTGCTGACACCATGTTATGATAGCAGGCGGGCTGTCCGCCTTGCTGACACCATGTTATGATAGCAGGCGGGCTGTCCGCCTTGCTGACACCATGTTATGATAGCAGGCGGGCTGTCCGCCTTGCTGACACCATGTTATGATAGCAGGCGGGCTGTCCGCCTTGCTGACACCATGTTATGATAGCAGGCGGGCTGTCCGCCTTGCTGACACCATGTTATGATAGCAGGCGGGCTGTCCGCCTTGCTGACACCATGTTATGATAGCAGGCGGGCTGTCCGCCTTGCTGACACCATGTTATGATAGCAGGCGGGCTGTCCGCCTTGCTGACACCATGTTATGATAGCAGGCGGGCTGTCCGCCTTGCTGACACCATGTTATGATAGCAGGCGGGCTGTCCGCCCTGCTGACACCATGTTATGATAGCAGGCGGGCTGTCCGCCTTGCTGACACCATGTTATGATAGCAGGCGGGCTGTCCGCCTTGCTGACACCATGTTATGATAGCAGGCGGGCTGTCCGGCCTGCTGACACCATGTTATGATAGCAGGCGGGCTGTCCGCCCTGCTGACACCATGTTATGATAGCAGGCGGGCTGTCCGCCTTGCTGACACCATGTTATGATAGCAGGCGGGCTGTCCGCCTTGCTGACACCATGTTATGATAGCAGGCGGGCTGTCCGCCCTGCTGACACCATGTTATGATAGCAGGCGGGCTGTCCACCTTGCTGACACCATGTTATGATAGCAGGCGGGCTGTCCGCCCTGCTGACACCATGTTATGATAGCAGGCGGGCTGTCCACCTTGCTGACACCATGTTATGACAGCAGGCGGGCTGTCCGCCATGCTGACACCATGTTATGATAGCAGGCGGGCTGTCCGCCCTGCTGACACCATGTTATGATAGCAGGCGGGCTGTCCACCTTGCTGACACCATGTTATGATAGCAGGCGGGCTGTCCGCCTTGCTGACACCATGTTATGATAGCAGGCGGGCTGTCCGCCTTGCTGACACCATGTTATGATAGCAGGCGGGCTGTCCGCCTTGCTGACACCATGTTATGATAGCAGGCGGGCTGTCCACCTTGCTGACACCATGTTATGATAGCAGGCGGGCTGTCCGCCTTGCTGACACCATGTTATGATAGCAGGCGGGCTGTCCGGCCTGCTGACACCATGTTATGATAGCAGGCGGGCTGTCCGCCCTGCTGACACCATGTTATGATAGCAGGCGGGCTGTCCGCCTTGCTGACACCATGTTATGATAGCAGGCGGGCTGTCCGCCTTGCTGACACCATGTTATGATAGCAGGCGGGCTGTCCGCCCTGCTGACACCATGTTATGATAGCAGGCGGGCTGTCCACCTTGCTGACACCATGTTATGATAGCAGGCGGGCTGTCCGCCCTGCTGACACCATGTTATGATAGCAGGCGGGCTGTCCACCTTGCTGACACCATGTTATGACAGCAGGCGGGCTGTCCGCCATGCTGACACCATGTTATGATAGCAGGCGGGCTGTCCGCCCTGCTGACACCATGTTATGATAGCAGGCGGGCTGTCCACCTTGCTGACACCATGTTATGATAGCAGGCGGGCTGTCCGCCTTGCTGACACCATGTTATGATAGCAGGCGGGCTGTCCGCCTTGCTGACACCATGTTATGATAGCAGGCGGGCTGTCCGCCTTGCTGACACCATGTTATGATAGCAGGCGGGCTGTCCACCTTGCTGACACCATGTTATGATAGCAGGCGGGCTGTCCGCCTTGCTGACACCATGTTATGACAGCAGGCGGGCTGTCCGCCTTGCTGACACCATGTTATGATAGCAGGCGCGCTGTCCGCCTTGCTGACACCATGTTATGATAGCAGGCGGGCTGTCCGCCCTGCTGACACCATGTTATGATAGCAGGCGGGCTGTCCGCCCTGCTGACACCATGTTATGATAGCAGGCGGGCTGTCCGCCTTGCTGACACCATGTTATGATAGCAGGCGGGCTGTCCGCCTTGCTGACACCATATTATGATAGCAGGCGGGCTGTCCGCCTTGCTGACACCATGTTATGATAGCAGGCGGGCTGTCCGCCCTGCTGACACCATGTTATGATAGCAGGCGGGCTGTCCGCCCTGCTGACACCATGTTATGATAGCAGGCGGGCTGTCCGCCCTGCTGACACCATGTTATGATAGCAGGCGGGCTGTCCGCCCTGCTGATACCATGTTATGATAGCAGGCGGGCTGTCCGCCCTGCTGACACCATGTTATGATAGCAGGCGGGCTGTCCGCCCTGCTGACACCATGTTATGATAGCAGGCGGGCTGTCCGCCCTGCTGACACCATGTTATGATAGCAGGCGGGCTGTCCGCCCTGCTGACACCATGTTATGATAGCAGGCGGGCTGTCCGCCTTGCTTACACCATGTTATGATAGCAGGCGGGCTGTCCGCCCTGCTGACACCATGTTATGATAGCAGGCGGGCTGTCCGCCCTGCTGACACCATGTTATGATAGCAGGCGGGCTGTCCGCCCTGCTGATACCATGTTATGATAGCAGGCGGGCTGTCCGCCCTGCTGACACCATGTTATGATAGCAGGCGGGCTGTCCGCCCTGCTGACACCATGTTATGATAGCAGGCGGGCTGTCCGCCTTGCTGACACCATGTTATGAAAGCAGGCGGGCTGTCCGCCCTGCTGACACCATGTTATGATAGCAGGCGGGCTGTCCGCCTTGCTTACACCATGTTATGATAGCAGGCGGGCTGTCCGCCTTGCTGACACCATGTTATGATAGCAGGCGGGCTGTCCGCCTTGCTGACACCATGTTATGATAGCAGGCGGGCTGTCCGCCTTGCTGACACCATGTTATGATAGCAGGCGGGCTGTCCGCCTTGCTGACACCATGTTATGGTAGCAGGCGGGCTGTCCGCCCTGCTGACACCATGTTATGATAGCAGGCGGGCTGTCCGCCTTGCTAACACCATGTTATGATAGCAGGCGGGCTGTCCGCCTTGCTGACACCATGTTATGATAGCAGGCGGGCTGTCCGGCCTGCTGACACCATGTTATGATAGCAGGCGAGCTGTCCGCCCTGCTGACACCATGTTATGATAGCAGGCGGGCTGTCCGCCTTGCTGACACCATGTTATGATAGCAGGCGGGCTGTCCGCCTTGCTGACACCATGTTATGATAGCAGGCGGGCTGTCCGCCCTGCTGACACCATGTTATGATAGCAGGCGGGCTGTCCACCTTGCTGACACCATGTTATGATAGCAGGCGGGCTGTCCGCCCTGCTGACACCATGTTATGATAGCAGGCGGGCTGTCCACCTTGCTGACACCATGTTATGACAGCAGGCGGGCTGTCCGCCTTGCTGACACCATGTTATGATAGCAGGCGGGCTGTCCGCCCTGCTGACACCATGTTATGATAGCAGGCGGGCTGTCCGCCTTGCTGACACCATGTTATGATAGCAGGCGGGCTGTCCACCTTGCTGACACCATGTTATGACAGCAGGCGGGCTGTCCGCCTTGCTGACACCATGTTATGATAGCAGGCGGGCTGTCCGCCTTGCTGACACCATGTTATGATAGCAGGCGGGCTGTCCGCCTTGCTGACACCATGTTATGATAGCAGGCGGGCTGTCCGCCTTGCTGACACCATGTTATGATAGCAGGCGGGCTGTCCACCTTGCTGACACCATGTTATGACAGCAGGCGGGCTGTCCGCCTTGCTGACACCATGTTATGATAGCAGGCGGGCTGTCCGCCTTGCTGACACCATGTTATGATACAAGGTATGGAGTTCTATAGCCAATAGTAGTAGTGTCCACACCTGACCAGTCTTGTCACTGGTCAGGTGTGAACACAACTAGGGGGGGGGGAGGAAGCCAGGCCATTAACACTAAGCCACTTAGTGTTGAGTGTAGAGTGAGTGAAACAGTTGACTGTGGACACTTGAGGAAGGTCCAGTGACCTCACCCAGGCAGGAATAAATAACAATTACGGAGACCAGGTCAAGAGGTCACGGGACGGCTCCGTTGGAGAGGGACAATTAACACACAATTTAAATTTTAAAATTAAATTTTTTTAAATTTTGCCCCGAGGGGCGAGTTTATTGGGCAGCGTCACTCATCCTGTGAGTGGACACACCGCCATAGTGACAGTATTGGGCAGCGCCACTCATCCTGTGAGTGGACACACCGCCATAGTGACAGTATTGGGCAGCGCCACTCATCCTGTGAGTGGACACACCGCCATAGCAGCATGTACAACACTCCCCAATAGGAAGAAAACCCGCTGGGTTGTTCATCCTGTCACTTGTACCCAGACACAGCTGGGACTTGCTTAACTGTCTCAAGTGAACAGCTCCTCAAACAAGAAGATTAACATTTATCAACCCTTAAAAGCTTCGTTATCTTGCGGGTGCAAAATGGGGGAATCTTTTAAGAACAGTATCAATATTTGACAAATAGTGTTTTCCTAACTCAAACAATGTGGGGTTTATTATTCTACACATATTTCTAATGTCTCTCAGGTGTTCACATTCACGTAGATAGTGGTCAAGGCGGTGTCCATCACTCTCACCACAGATTCTGCAACTTCGCTGATCAACTGTTGTTTCCATTCCATATCTCCATGGATATTTGTATCCAAGACGGATTCTCGCTATTACTGATTCTCTCCCTCGTCCTCCTCCTCTTTGGCCATAATGATTGGGATTGCCAGCTGCAACCATGTTGTACCATCGTATAGATTCACTGGTTTGTGCTTCTATCCTCCTTTCCTCAGTTACCTTGTCACGGTGATGTTGCCTGACAATACCTCTAATTTGTAGTAGAGTCTTGGGTATGAAGTATTCAATATGGTCTCCTTCAGCGCCTTCAGCAGCCAGCACATCTGCTCGTTCATTCCCACATATTCCAACATGGGAGGGGATGCATAGAAATTTGACGATTCTTCCCTTATTGGTTAGTACTCTCACAGCTCTCTTGATCTCAGCGACTATCTTGAGGTTATCTTTAGATGATTTCGGGGCTCAGCGTGTAACAAACTAAAGCTTGTTGTAGAAATTATAAATTCTGTCATAAGCATTACATGAGACCATGTGGTTCCAGGAAGCAGAGTGAGTGTAGTCTACCTGACTTTGGAGGAGGATGGTCATCTCCCCAGAGATTAAAGGGATTAACATATTTAGAACACAAGACTTCTGTCTCTCTTGTATTACTGCAACAAGTAATGAATATTTCAGCAATCACAGTAACATCTAACCTGGTTTAAGTAGGTATGGTAGGCTACCATGATTGTAGAGTAAAAGACCAAGGTTCGTAGTCTGCTACACACAGAGTGACGTCAATAGGAAGGGGACAAGTTTCGGAAGCGTAACCCCTTGACCACCCTGGGTCAAGGGGTCACGCGGCTGACGTGACCACAGCTTCCCACAGTAGTAATTCATAAAGTATATATGTAGGTCACTACTAAATATTGGAATTGGAAATAGCCTTTCCCCAAGACACCTGTACAATTACAATCAGTTTTAATAAGAGTTCAACCACCTGGGTTGGCTAGTAAATTAAGATTAGTTTGTCAATTTAAACCCTGCTTAGAAATTTGATAACCAGGCGGAGTGATACTAGCCTTAGGTCAGTCTTAGCTGGGAGAGGAAGTGTGGGTTGAGGAGCAGCTCTGGGAGGTCACCACCGTTCCCTGCCAAAGGACCAGAACACCATCGACTGGTTTCTAAGATTACAGTAGAGTGATAAGAGTTTTTGTACAGATAAATAAATCATGTCCGCCTCGTTGAGGAAATCTGTCAGTTTAGGCAGTGTTAAAGTAGGGAGGGATTTTTATTATCTATCTTTTATAGCTTTGCATAAATAAACTTGGATTAAGATTTTTCTTTTGTATTTATGAGTATTTCTGTGAATGATATTACATGTGATTATCTTTACCGTTTGGTCTCCACGAACCTGAGTATTGGGGGCTAAGTCCATACTGAGATAAACAAGCAAGGCATTCTATTTTAATATCTGATATATCCCCTTGTTATCATGTTATTCCCACACTTAGCGTAAATTTATCCCCCCTTTTTCCAGTAATTGGGGGATCAAGCCCCAAGGAATTAATGAGTAATTGATTGGCCCAAACCCCGATTAATTATTCTGCAAGTTTTGCGTATTTAGTGGTTTGGTGGTGGCAGGCAACGCAGATCCTTTGAGTTGCCAGGAAAGCCTAGGACGACGTCAAGTGTTTGTTGTATCGAAAACTGTCAAGCGTTTCAGGTCACGTTGCGTGAGGTGAGGGCACGGAGAGTGAAACTCTGGGGTCTTGGAGTCAGGTTTATTTAAGGGCAGGGTAGAGGACGGAGTAGAGCCAAAACCCCGTCCCATGTTACAATGGTGGCAGCGGTGGGATTGGTTAGTACTCTCACCACTCTCTTTATCTCAGCGACTATATTGAGGTTATCTTGAGATGATTTCGGGGCTTAGTGTCCCCGCGACCCGGTCCTCGACCAGGCCTCCTTTTTGTTACACACCCCCAGGAAACAGCCTGTAGCAGCTGTCTAACTCCCAGGTACCTATTTACTGCTAGGTGAAAGGGGCATCAGGGTGAAAGAAACTTTTTGCCCATTTGTCTCTGCCTCCACTGGGGATCGAACCGGGAAACTGAGGACTATGAATCCAAAGCCCTGTCCACTTGGCTGTCAGGCGCCCATATCGCAAGATTTTCTGCATGATTTTTAGTAAGTCTTTGTAGCGGTGCTTTAGACTCGGTGCAGATCACTGCACCGTTTGTGCTTCCTTCAAGGAATCTTAACGCCATAACAATGGCAGTTAGTTCCGCTTGTGTTGAAGAGGCATAGTTCTCAATACGTGCTTTTCCTTCATTTCCGCGTTGTAAGGCATTATTCCTAATTACCGTGTATGCTGCACCAGCCCTGCCATTGACAGGGTTAGATGACCCATCAGTGTAGATTTGATCTAACTAATTTCCGACTTTTTTATAGATTTCCTACAGATAATTATGCCTCATTTCTTGAGCTATCATGTTGGACTTTTTCGTTGCCATTTCATTGATGATAATCCTGTATGAGTCATCCTCCCAGGGAGGTAACTTCTCTACAGGCAGGAGCTCACGGGCTTGCTCAAGGAGGTGAAGCTCTTCCAGGTAGCAGACTGATCTGTGAGGCCATTTTCTGCTTCTCCTGTTTCCCCCTGAAAGTAGCACAGAACTCTGCTTTTTCTTGGCAATATCATTATAAAGAGGATCTCTGGCTATCTTAACTGCAAGCTTAGCATTCATTTCCTTAACTCGGCTTTTACCACTGGTGAGGGACAACTCCTCTCGCAGATTAGACGTGTTGGCAGTTCTTGGGACTCGAAGATTGATTTTCATGGCTTCATTTAGTATGCTTTCAACTTTTTTCATATCGTTATATCACTTTGGGAGTAGGTGCACAGAACTGGTGCGGCATAGTCTATGACGGAGCGCACATAGGCTGTGTACATCATTTTAAGCACGGCAATAGAGGCTCCATGCCCATTCCAGGTCATAGCTTTCAGTGCCCTGAGTCGACTTTTGCATGTTCCTATGAGTTGATTGAGCTCCTCTTTCTTTCCCTTGTTAGAGCCGACAGTGACGCCAAGGTACCGATAGTGGTCAACCCATTCAAGTGTTACACCATTAATTTGTAGTTCTTCATTTGCTCTCCGCTTGTGATGGGAGTATGCCTTCGTCTTGTTTGTGGAGAGAGTGAAACCGAGCTCAATACATTTCCTTCCAAGGAGTTCAATGGACTGTTCAATTTTTCCCAAGGTGGGAGCTTGTATTAGGACATCATCTGCATATCCCAGTGAGGGTGTAGTGCAGGACAGAGAGGGGGTGGTGCAGGACAGTGAGGGTGTGGTGCAGGACAGTGAGGGTGTGGTGCAGGACACAGTGAGGGTGTGGTGCAGGACAGTGAGGGTGTGGTGCAGGACAGTGAGGGTGTGGTGCAGGACAGTGAGGGTGTGGACAGTGAGGGTGTGGTGCAGGACAGTGAGGGTGTGGTGCAGGACAGTGAGGGTGTGGTGCAGGACAGTGAGGGTGTGGTGCAGGACAGTGAGGGTGTGGTGCAGGACAGTGAGGGTGTGGTACAGGACACAGTGAGGGTGTGGTGCAGGACAGTGAGGGTGTGGTGCAGGACACAGTGAGGGTGTGGACAGTGAGGGTGTGGTGCAGGACAGTGAGGGTGTGGTACAGGACAGTGAGGGTGTGGTGCAGGACAGTGAGGGTGTGGTGCAGGACAGTGAGGGTATGGTGCAGGACAGTGAGGGTGTGGTGCAGGACAGTGAGGGTGTGGTGCAGGACAGTGAGGGTGTGGTGCAGGACAGTGAGGGTGTGGTGCAGGACAGTGAGGGTGTGGTACAGGACACAGTGAGGGTGTGGTGCAGGACAGTGAGGGTGTGGTGCAGGACACAGTGAGGGTGTGGACAGTGAGGGTGTGGTGCAGGACAGTGAGGGTGTGGTACAGGACAGTGAGGGTGTGGTGCAGGACAGTGAGGGTGTGGTGCAGGACAGTGAGGGTATGGTGCAGGACAGTGAGGGTGTGGTGCAGGACAGTGAGGGTGTGGTGCAGGACAGTGAGGGTGTGGTGCAGGACAGTGAGGGTGTGGTGCAGGACAGTGAGGGTGTGGTACCGGACACAGTGAGGGTGTGGTGCAGGACAGTGAGGGTGTGGTGCAGGACACAGTGAGGGTGTGGACAGTGAGGGTGTGGTGCAGGACAGTGAGGGTGTGGTACAGGACAGTGAGGGTGTGGTGCAGGACAGTGCGGGCGTGGTGCAGGACAGTGAGGGTGTGGTGCAGGACACAGTGAGGGTGTGGTGCAGGACAGTGAGGGTGTGGTGCAGGACAGTGAGGGTGTGGTGCTGGACAGTGAGGGTGTGGTGCAGGACACAGTGAGGGTGTGGTGCAGGACACAGAGAGGGTGTGGTGCAGGACACAGTGAGGGTGTGGTGCTGGACACAGTGAGGGTGTGGTGCAGGACACAGTGAGGGTGTGGTGCAGGACAGTGAGGGTGTGGTGCAGGACACAGTGAGGATGTGGTGCAGGACACATTGAGGGTGTGGTGCAGGACAGTGAGGGTGTGGTGCAGGACAGTGAGGGTGTGGTGCAGGACACAGTGAGGGTGTGGTGCAGGACAGTGGGGGTGTGGTGCAGGACAGTGAGGGTGTGGTGAAGGACACAGTGAGGGTGTGGTGCAGGACAGTGAGGGTGTGGTGCAGGACACAGTGAGGGTGTGGTGCAGGACACAGTGAGGGTGTGGTGCAGGACAGTGAGGGTGTGGTGCAGGACACAGAGAGGGTGTGGTGCAGGACAGTGAGGGTGTGGTGCAGGACACAGTGAGGGTGTGGTGCAGGACAGTGAGGGTGTGGTGCAGGACAGTGAGGGTGTGGTGCAGGACACAGTGAGGGTGTGGTGCAGGACACAGTGAGGGTGTGGTGCAGGACACAGTGAGGGTGTGGTGCAGGACACAGTGAGGGTGTGGTGCAGGACAGTGAGGGTGTGGTGCAGGACAGTGAGGGTGTGGTGCAGGACACAGTGAGGGTGTGGTGCAGGACAGTGAGGGTGTGGTGCAGGACACAGTGAGGGTGTGGTACAGGACAGTGAGGGTGTGGTGCAGGACACAGTGAGGGTGTGGTGCAGGACACAGTGAGGGTGTGGTGCAGGAAAGTGAGGGTGTGGTGCAGGACAGTGAGGGTGTGGTACAGGACACAGTGAGGGTGTGGTGCAGGACAGTGAGGGTGTGGTACAGGACACAGTGAGGGTGTGTTGCAGGACACAGTGAGGGTGTGGTGCAGGACACAGTGAGGGTGTGGTGCAGGACACAGTGAGGGTGTGGTGCAGGACACAGTGAGGGTGTGGTGCAGGACACAGTGAGGGTGTGGTGCAGGACACAGTGAGGGTGTGGTGCAGGACACAGTGAGGGTGTGGTGCAGGACACAGTGAGGGTGTGGTGCAGGACAGTGAGGGTGTGGTGCAGGACACAGTGAGGGTGTGGTGCAGGACACAGTGAGGGTGTGGTGCAGGACACAGTGAGGGTGTGGTGCAGGACAGTGAGGGTGTGGTGCAGGACACAGTGAGGGTGTGGTGCAGGACACAGTGAGGGTGTGGTGCAGGACACAGTGAGGGTGTGGTGCAGGACACAGTGAGGGTGTGGTGCAGGACACAGTGAGGGTGTGGTGCAGGACACAGTGAGGGTGTGGTGCAGGACACAGTGAGGGTGTGGTGCAGGACACAGTGAGGGTGTGGTGCAGGACACAGTGGGGGTGTGGTGCAGGACACAGTGAGTGTGGTGCAGGACAGTGAGGGTGTGGTGCAGGACACAGTGAGGGTGTGGTGCAGGACACAGTGAGGGTGTGGTGCAGGACACAGTGAGTGTGGTGCAGGACAGTGAGGGTGTGGTGCAGGACAGTGAGGGTGTGGTGCAGGACACAGTGAGTGTGGTACAGGACAGTGAGGGTGTGGTGCAGGACAGAGTGAGGGTGTGGTGCAGGACAGTGAGGGTGTGGTACAGGACAGTGAGGGCGTCGTGCAGGACACAGTGAGGGTGTGGTGCAGGACACAGTGAGGGTGTGGTGCAGGACAGAGAGGGTGTGGTGCAGGACACAGTGAGGGTGTGGTGCAGGACAGTGAGGGTGTGGTGCAGGACAGTGAGGGTGTGGTACAGGACAGTGAGGGTGTGGTGCAGGACACAGTGAGGGTGTGGTGCAGGACACAGTGAGGGTGTGGTGCAGGACACAGTGAGTGTGGTGCAGGACAGTGAGGGTGTGGTGCAGGACACAGTGAGGGTGTGGTGCAGGACACAGTGAGAGTGTGGTGCAGGACACAGTGAGGGTGTGGTGCAGGACACAGTGAGGGTGTGGTGCAGGACACAGTGAGGGTGTGGTGCAGGACACAGTGAGGGTGTGGTGCAGGACACAGTGAGGGTGTGGTGCAGGACAGTGAGGGTGTGGTGCAGGACAGTGAGGGTGTGGTGCAGGACAGTGAGGGTGTGGTGCAGGACAGTGAGGGTGTGGTGCAGGACAGTGAGGGTATGGTGCAGGACAGTGAGGGTGTGGTGCAGGACAGTGAGGGTGTGGTGCAGGACACAGTGAGAGTGTGGTGCAGAACAGTGAGGGTGTGGTGCAGGACAGTGAGGGTGTGGTGCAGGACACAGTGAGGGTGTGGTGCAGGACACAGTGAGGGTGTGGTACAGGACAGTGAGGGTGTGGTGCAGGACACAGTGAGGGTGTGGTGCAGGACAGTGAGGGTGTGGTACAGGACAGTAAGGGTGTGGTGTAGGACAGTGAGGGTGTGGTGCAGGACAGTGAGGGTGTGGTGCAGGACACAGTGAGGGTGTGGTGCAGTTCACAGTGAGGGTGTGGTACAGGACACAGTGAGGGTGTGGTGCAGGACAGTGAGGGTGTGGTGCAGGACACAGTGAGGGTGTGGTACAGGACACAGTGAGGGTGTGGTGCAGGACAGTGAGGGTGTGGTGCAGGACACAGTGAGGGTGTGGTACAGGACACAGTGAGGGTGTGGTGCAGGACACAGTGAGGGTGTGGTACAGGACACAGTGAGGGTGTGGTGCAGGACACAGTGAGGGTGTGGTGCAGGACAGTGAGGGTGTGGTACAGGACACAGTGAGGGTGTGGTGCAGGACAGTGAGGGTGTGGTAGAGGACACAGTGAGGGTGTGGTACAGGACAGTGAGGGTGTGGTACAGGACACAGTGAGGGTGTGGTACAGGACAGTGAGGGTGTGGTACAGGACACAGTGAGGGTGTGGTACAGGACACAGTGAGGGTGTGGTGCAGGACAGTGAGGGTGTGGTGCTGGACAGTGAGGGTGTGGTACAGGACACAGTGAGGGTGTGGTGCAGGACAGTGAGGGTGTGGTACAGGACAGTGAGGGTGTGGTGCAGGACACAGTGAGGGTGTGGTGCAGGACACAGTGAGGGTGTGGTACAGGACACAGTGAGGGTGTGGTGCAGGACAGTGAGGGTGTGGTGCAGGACACAGTGAGGGTGTGGTACAGGACACAGTGAGGGTGTGGTGCAGGACACAGTGAGGGTGTGGTGCAGGACAGTGAGGGTGTGGTGCAGGGCAGTGAGGGTGTGGTACAGGACACAGTGAGGGTGTGGTACAGGACAGTGAGGGTGTGGTCCAGGACAGTGAGGGTGTGGTGCAGGACACAGTGAGGGTGTGGTACAGGACAGTGAGGGTGTGGTGCAGGACAGTGAGGGTGTGGTACTGGACACAGTGAGGGTGTGGT
This sequence comes from Procambarus clarkii, assembly GCF_040958095.1. Taxonomy (NCBI): domain Eukaryota; kingdom Metazoa; phylum Arthropoda; class Malacostraca; order Decapoda; family Cambaridae; genus Procambarus; species Procambarus clarkii. The sequence goes on from NC_091163.1 coordinate 39,124,571, forward strand.
ACAGGACACAGTGAGGGTGTGGTGCAGGACAGTGAGGGTGTGGTGCAGGACACAGTGAGGGTGTGGTGCAGGACAGTGAGGGTGTGGTACAGGACACAGTGAGGGTGTGGTGCAGGACAGTGAGGGTGTGGTACAGGACACAGTGAGGGTGTGGTGCAGGACAGTGAGGGTGTGGTGCAGGACACAGTGAGGGTGTGGTGCAGGACAGTGAGGGTGTGGTACAGGACAGTGAGGGTGTGGTGCAGGACACAGTGAGGGTGTGGTACAGGACAGTGAGGGTGTGGTACAGGACAGTGAGGGTGTGGTACAGGACACAGTGAGGGTGTGGTACAGGACACAGTGAGGGTGTGGTGCAGGACACAGTGAGGGTGTGGTACAGGACAGTGAGGGTGTGGTACAGGACAGTGAGGGTGTGGTGCAGGACAGTGAGGGTGTGGTACAGGACAGTGAGGGTGTGGTACAGGACACAGTGAGGGTGTGGTGCAGGACAGTGAGGGTGTGGTGCTGGACAGTGAGGGTGTGGTACAGGACACAGTGAGGGTGTGGTGCAGGACAGTGAGGGTGTGGTACAGGACACAGTGAGGGTGTGGTGCAGGACACAGTGAGGGTGTGGTGCAGGACACAGTGAGGCTGTGGTACAGGACACAGTGAGGGTGTGGTGCAGGACACAGTGAGGGTGTGGTGCAGGACACAGTGAGGGTGTGGTACAGGACAGTGAGGGTGTGGTACAGGACACAGTGAGGGTGTGGTACAGGACACAGTGAGGGTGTGGTGCAGGACACAGTGAGGGTGTGGTGCAGGACACAGTGAGGGTGTGGTGCAGGACACAGTGAGGGTGTGGTGCAGGACACAGTGAGGGTGTGGTGCAGGACACAGTGAGGGTGTGGTGCAGGACACAGTGAGGATGTGGTGCAGGACACAGTGAGGGTGTGGTGCAGGACACAGTGAGGGTGTGGTGCAGGACAGTGAGGGTGTGGTGCAGGACAGTGAGGGTGTGGTGCAGGACAGTGAGGGTGTGGTGCTGGGATAGACACAAATATATGAGTGTGGTTGTGTGTGGTGGTGGAGGGGGTGGTGGTGGAGGGGGTGGGTGGGGGGGGGGCGGGGGGAAGGAATGAGCCGCCCCCCACCTTCCCGGCCGCCCACCACGGCCCCGCGGGCGCCCACCTACTGACGTGGGCCCCGAAGGTGCCACCTGGACCTCTTAAAGGCTCTAAAGAGCCTTATTACTGGCTCTGTGTGCCACAGAGCTCCGCGTGACTCTATATTGTTATGTACTCTTCCGGACCTCATACTGCCTCATGTGTATGAGGGTGATGAGGGGGGTATGAGGGGGGGGGCCTCGGTACCCGAAGAGGCTTGATAGTGATGTAGAGTTAATACCAGACCTAACCTGACCTTCCTAGTGATGGCTAGGTGTTAACTCTCTCTTATCTCTTGTTAGTGTGTGATACTGGTTAGTCTCCCTCCCTGCCCCTCATACTGCCCCCTCACCCCTCCCTGCCCCTCATACTCCCCCCCTCACCCCTCCCTGCCCCTCATACTCCCCCCTCACCCCTCCCTGCCCCTCATACTCCCCCCTCACCCCTCCCTGCCCCTCATACTCCCCCCCTCACCCCTCCCTTGTTTATTCCAGTCATCCATGTTCATAATAATATTGTTTTCCTGTTGGTAGGGGCGAGGGTGATGGGCAGGTGAGGGGCGAGTGTGAGGGACAGGTGAGGGGCGAGGGTGAGGGGCAGGTGAGGGGCGAGGGTGAGGGACAGGTGAGGGGCGAGGGTGAGGAGCAGGTGAGGGGCGAGGGTGAGGGACAGGTGAGGGGCAGGTGAGGGGCGAGGGGCAGGTGAGGAGCGAGGGTGAGGGGCGAGTGTGAGGGACAGGTGAGGGGCGAGGGTAAGGGGCGAGGGTGAGGGACAGATGAGGGGCGAGGGTGAGGGGCGAATGTGAGGGGCGAGGGTGAGGGGCAGGTGAGGAGCGAGGGTGAGGGGCGAGGGTGAGGGACAGATGAGGGGTGAGGGGCGAGGGTGAGGGGCGTGGGTGAGGGGCGAGGGTGAGGGGCGACGGTGAGGGGCAGGTGAGAGGCGAGGGTGAGGGGCAGGTGAGGGGCGAGGGTGAGGGGCAGGTAAGGGGCGAGGGTGAGGGGTAGGTGAGGGGCGAGGGTGAGGGGTAGGTGAGGGGCGAGGGTGAGGGGCAGGTGAGGGGCGAGGGTGAGGGGCGACGGTGAGGAGCAGGTGAGGGGCGAGGGTGAGGGGCAGGTGAGGGGCAGGTGAGGGGCGAGGGTGAGGGGCAGTTGAGGGGCGAGGGTGAGGGGCAGGTGAGGGGCGAGGGTGAGGAGCGAGGGTGAGGGGCGAGGGTGAGGGGCTAGGGTGAGGGGCTAGGGTGAGGGGCGAGGGTGAGGGGCAGGTGAGGAGTAGGTGAGGGGCGAGGGCGAGGAGCAGGTGAGGGGCGAGGGTGAGAGGCGAGAGTGAGGGGCAGGTGAGGGGCAGGTGAGAGACGAGGGTAAGAGGCAGGTGAGGGGCGAGGGTGAGAGGCAGGTGAGGGGCGAGGGTGAGGAGCAGGTGAGGGGCGAGGGTGAGGAGCTAAGGTGAGGGGCGAGGGTGAGGGGCTAGGGTGAGGGGCAGGTGAGGGGCGAGGGTGAGGGGCGAGGGTGAGGGGCGAGGGTGAGGAGCAGGTGAGGGGCGAGGGTGAGGAGCAGGTGAGGGGCGAGGGTCAGGGGCGAGGGTGAGAGGTGAGAGTGAGGGGCAGGTGAGGGGCGAGGGTGAGGGGCGAGGGTGAGAGGCAGGTGAGAGGTGAGGGGCGAGGGTGAGGGGCTAGGGTGAGGGGCGAGGGTGAGGTGCAGGTGAGGGGCTAGGGTGAGGTGCAGGTGAGGGGCGAGGGTGAGGGGCAGGTGAGGGGCTAGGATGAGGGGCGAGGGTGAGGGTCAGGTGAGGGGGCGAGGATGAGGGGCTAGGGTGAGGGGGCGAGGGTGAGGGGCGAGGATGAGAGGCAGGTGAGGGTTGAGGGTGAGGGGCAGGTGAGGGGGCGAGGGTGAGGGGCAAGGGTGAGGGGCAGGTGAGGGGCTAGGGTAAGGGGCGAGGGTGAGGGGCGAGGGTGAGGGGCAAGGGTGAGGGGCAAGAGTGAGGGGCGAGGGTGAGGGGCGAGGGTGAGGGGCAGGTGAGGGGCGAGGGTGAGGAGCGAGGGTGAGGGGCGAGGGTGAGGGGCTAGGGTGAGGGGCTAGGGTGAGGGGCGAGGGTGAGGGGCAGGTGAGGAGTAGGTGAGGGGCGAGGGCGAGGAGCAGGTGAGGGGCGAGGGTGAGAGGCGAGAGTGAGGGGCAGGTGAGGGGCAGGTGAGAGACGAGGGTAAGAGGCAGGTGAGGGGCGAGGGTGAGAGGCAGGTGAGGGGCGAGGGTGAGGAGCAGGTGAGGGGCGAGGGTGAGGAGCTAAGGTGAGGGGCGAGGGTGAGGGGCTAGGGTGAGGGGCAGGTGAGGGGCGAGGGTGAGGGGCGAGGGTGAGGAGCAGGTGAGGGGCGAGGGTGAGGAGCAGGTGAGGGGCGAGGGTGAGGAGCAGGTGAGGGGCGAGGGTGAGAGGTGAGAGTGAGGGGCAGGTGAGGGGCGAGGGTGAGAGGCAGGTGAGAGGTGAGGGGCGAGGGTGAGGGGCGAGGGTGAGGTGCAGGTGAGGGGCTAGGGTGAGGTGCAGGTGAGGGGCGAGGGTGAGGGGCAGGTGAGGGGCTAGGATGAGGGGCGAGGGTGAGGGTCAGGTGAGGGGGCGAGGATGAGGGGCTAGGGTGAGGGGGCGAGGGTGAGGGGCGAGGATGAGAGGCAGGTGAGGGTTGAGGGTGAGGGGCAGGTGAGGGGGCGAGGGTGAGGGGCAAGGGTGAGGGGCAGGTGAGGGGCTAGGGTAAGGGGCGAGGGTGAGGGGCGAGGGTGAGGGGCAAGGGTGAGGGGCAAGAGTGAGGGGCGAGGGTGAGGGGCGAGGGTGAGGGGCGAGAGTGAGGGGCGAGGGTGAGGGGCGAGGGTGAGGGGCAGGTGAGGGGCAAGGGTGAGGAGCGAGGGTGAGTGGCAAGTGAAAGGCAGTTGAGGGGCGAGGGTGAGGGGCAAGTGAAGGGCGAGGGTGAGGGGCAGGTGAGGTGCGAGGGTAGGGGCAGGTGAAGGGCGAGGGTGAGGGGCAGGTAAGGGGCGAGGGTGAGGGGCAGGTAAGGGGCAGGTGAGGGGCGAGGGTGAGGGGCAGGTGAAGGGCGAGGGTGAGAGGCGAGGAGGGTGAGGGGCAGGTGAGGGGCGAGGGTGAGGTGAGGGGCGAGGGTGAGGGGCAGGTGAGGGGCGAGGGTGAGGGGCAGGTGAGGGGCGAGGGTGAGGGTGAGGTGAGGGGCGAGGGTGATGGGCAGGTGAGGGGTGAGGGGCGAGGGCGAGGGTGAGGGGCAGGTGAGGGGTGAGAGGCAGGTGAGGGGCTAGGGTGAGGGGCTAGGGTGAGGGGCGAGGGTGAGGGGCGAGGGTGAGGGGCGAGGGTGAGGGGCGAGGGTGGGGCGAGGGCTAGGGTGAGGGGCTAGGGTGAGGGGCGAGGGTGAGGGGCGAGGGTGAGGGTGAGGGGCGAGGGCGAGGGTGAGAGGCAGGTGAGGGGTGAGGGGCGAGGGTGAGGGTGAGGTGAGAGGCAGGTGAGGGGTGAGGGGCGAGGGTGAGGGGTGAGGGGTGAGGGGCGAGGGTGAGGGGCTAGGGTGAGGAGAACCAGCAACACCGCTGCTGTCATCTTGGCCAGACACTCCCCGTCTCCACCACATGTTGGCCGCCCACCGCCCCTGCACGCCCACCCTCACGCCCACGGCCGTGTCCTCACGCCCACCTACCCTTCACCACCCACCCTCACCCCGAGGGCAGTACTGACGCCTCACGCCCACACACGCCCGCATGAGGGCGTAATAAACGCACATGTGGCTCCTATACGCGGCCTGGGCGCCACGCTCATGTTCCGACTCCCGCACTCTGACTTGCCTCCCAAACCTCCCGCCCTCGTGCCTCCCCCTCACGCCCCCCACGCCCCCTCACGCCCCCACGTCCCCCTCACGCCCCCTCATCAACTAAATAATAACTCATGGGGGGTGTCTGTAGGGTGGGTATAGGGGCAGGAGGGTATGGAGGAATGGGTGCAGGCGCCGGGGCGGGCATGGTTACGGACACGGGGCGGGCGGGACCTGCAGGGCATGTGAGTCACTAGCTCAATGGTGGGTCCTCCGCCCCCCCCTCACCCCCCACCTGGGACCCCCACACAGCACCTCCTGGGACCCCCACACACACAGCCCCTCCTGGGACCCCCCCACACACAGCCCCTCCTGGGACCCCCCCACACACAGCCCCTCCTGGGACCCCCACACAGCCCCTCCTGGGACCCCCACACACACAGCCCCTCCTGGGACCCCCACACACACAGCCCCTCCTGGGACCCCCACACACACAGCCCCTCCTGGGACCCCCCCACACACAGCCCCTCCTGGGACCCCCACACACACAGCCCCTCCTGGGACCCCCACACACACAGCCCCTCCTGGGACCCCCACACACACAGCCCCTCCTGGGACCCCCACACACACAGCCCCTCCTGGGACCCCCACACACACAGCCCCTCCTGGGACCCCCCCACACACAGCCCCTCCTGGGACCCCCACACACAGCCCCTCCTTTGACCCCGGCACACTCAGAGTGCCCCTAGGATGCTCAGAGTGCCCCCAGGATGCTCAGAGTGCCCCTAGGATGCTCAGAGTGCCCCTAGGATGCTCAGAGTGCCCCTAGGATGCTCAGAGTGCCCCCAGGATGCTCAGAGTGCCCCTAGGATGCTCAGAGTGCCCCCAGGATGCTCAGAGTGCCCCCAGGATGCTCAGAGTGCCCCCAGGATGCTCAGAGTGCCCCCAGGATGCTCAGAGTGCCCCCAGGATGCTCAGAGTGCCCCCAGGATGCTCAGAGTGCCCCCAGGATGCTCAGAGTGCCCCTAGGATGCTCAGAGTGCCCCCAGGATGCTCAGAGTGCCCCTAGGATGCTCAGAGTGCCCCCAGGATGCTCAGAGTGCCCCCAGGATGCTCAGAGTGCCCCCAGGATGCTCAGAGTGCCCCCAGGATGCTCAGAGTGCCCCCAGGATGCTCAGAGTGCCCCCAGGATGCTCAGAGTGCCCCTAGGATGCTCAGAGTGCCCCTAGGATGCTCAGAGTGCCCCTAGGATGCTCAGAGTGCCCCTAGGATGCTCAGAGTGCCCCTAGGATGCTCAGAGTGCCCCTAGGATGCTCAGAGTGCCCCTAGGATGCTCAGAGTGCCCCTAGGATGCTCAGAGTGCCCCTAGGATGCTCAGAGTGCCCCTAGGATGCTCAGAGTGCCCCTAGGATGCTCAGAGTGCCCCTAGGATGCTCAGAGTGCCCCTAGGATGCTCAGAGTGCCCCTAGGATGCTCAGAGTGCCCCTAGGATGCTCAGAGTGCCCCTAGGATGCTCAGAGTGCCCCTAGGATGCTCAGAGTGCCCCTAGGATGCTCAGAGTGCCCCTAGGATGCTCTCAGTGCCCCCTAGGATGCTCTCAGTGCCCTCTAGGATGCTCTCAGTGCCCCCTAGGATGCTCAGAGTGCCCCCTAGGATGCTCAGAGTGCCCCTAGGATGCTCAGAGTGCCCCTAGGATGCTCAGAGTGCCCCTAGGATGCTCCCTGTGCCCCTAGGATGCTCTCAGTGCCCCCTAGGATGCTCTCAGTGCCCCCTAGGATGCTCTCAGTGCCCCTAGGATGCTCTCAGTGCCCCCTAGGATGCTCTCAGTGCCCCCTAGGATGCTCTCAGTGCCCCCTAGGATGCTCTCAGTGCCCCCTAGGATGCTCTCAGTGCCCCTAGGATGCTCTCAGTGCCCCTGAGACCTGGACAAAGCCAGCCAGACCGCGGTGGATCGAACCTGCTAATTATACTCATTTTCCTTTGTTGAATCTAACGCCAAAAAACATCGTTAATTATTGTAATGTACCCGCTCAGGGGCCCCCGGGTCATGTACCCGGGTCAGGGGCCCCCGGGTCATGTACCCGGGTCAGGGGCCCCCGGGTCATGTACCCGGGTCAGGGGCCCCCGGGTCATGTACCCGCGTCAGGGGCCCCGGGTCATGTACCCGCGCCAGGGGCCCCGGGTCATGTACCCGCGTCAGGGGCCCCGGGTCATGTACCCGCGTCAGGGGCCCCGGGTCATGTACCCGCGTCAGGGCCCCCGGGTCATGTACCCGCGTCAGGGGCCCCGGGTCATGTACCCGCGTCAGGGCCCCCGGGTCATGTACCCGCGTCAGGGGCCCCGGGTCATGTACCCGGGTCAGGGGCCCCGGGTCTTGTACCCGCGTCAGGGCCCCCGGGTCATGTACCCGCGTCAGGGGCCCCCGGGTCATGTACACGCGTCAGGGGCCCCCGGGTCATGTACACGCGTCAGGGGCCCCGTGTCATGTACCCGCGTCAGGGGCCCCGGGTCATGTACCCGCGTCAGGGGCCCCCTGGTCATGTATTCGGGTCAGGGGCCCCCGAGTCATGTACCCGGGTCAGGGGCCCCCGAGTCATGTATCCGGGTCAGGGGCCCCCGGATCATGTACCCGGGTCAGGGGCCCCCGGGTCATGTACCCGGGTCAGGGGCCCCCGGGTCATGTACCCGGGTCAGGGGCCCCCGGGTCATGTACCCGGGTCAGGGCCCCCCGGGTCATGTACCCGGGTCAGGGGCCCCCGGGTCATGTACCCGGGTCAGGGGCCCCCGGGTCATGTACCCGGGTCAGGGGCCCCTGGATCATGTACCCGGGTCATGTACCCGGGTCAGGGGCCCCCGGGTCATGTACCCGGGTCAGGGGCCCCCGGGTCATGTACCCGGGTCAGGGGCCCCCGGGTCATGTACCCGGGTCAGGGGCCCCCGGGTCATGTACCCGGGTCAGGGGCCCCCGGGTCATGTACCCGGGTCATGAACCCGGGTCAGGGGCCCCCGGATCATGTACCCGGGTCAGGGGCCCCCGGGTCATGTACCCGGGTCAGTGGCCCCCGGGTCATGTACCCGGGTCAGGGGCCCCCGGGTCATGTACCCGGGTCAGGGGCCCCCGGGTCATGTACCCGGGTCAGGAGCCCCCGGGTCATGTACCCGGGTCAGGGGCCCCCGGGTCATGTACCCGGGTCAGGGGCCCCCGGGTCATGTACCCGGGTCAGGGGACCCGGGTCATGTAATCCGGGTCAGGGGCCCCCGGATCATGTACCCGGGTCAGGGGCCCCCGGATCATGTACCCGGGTCAGGGGCCCCCGGGTCAGGGGCCCCCGGGTCAGGGGCCCCCGGGTCATGTACCCGGGTCAGGGGCCCCCGGGTCATGTACCCGGGTCAGGGGACCCGGGTCATGTACCCGGGTCAGGGGCCCCCGGATCATGTACCCGGGTCAGGGGCCCCCGGGTCATGTACCCGGGTCAGGGGCCCCCGGGTCATGTACCCGGGTCAGGGGCCCCCGGGTCATGTACCCGGGTCAGGGGCCCCCGGGTCATGTACCCGGGTCAGGGGCCCCCGGGTCATGTACCCGGGTCAGGGGCCCCCGGGTCATGTACCCGGGTCAGGGGCCCCCGGGTCATGTACCCGGGTCAGGGGACCCGGGTCATGTACCCGGGTCAGGGGCCCCCGGATCATGTACCCGGGTCAGGGGCCCCCGGGTCATGTACCCGGGTCAGGGGCCCCCGGGTCATGTACCCGGGTCAGGGGCCCCCGGGTCATGTACCCGGGTCAGGGGCCCCCGGGTCATGTACCCGGGTCAGGGGCCCCCGGGTCATGTACCCGGGTCAGGGGCCCCCGGGTCATGTACCCGGGTCAGGGGCCCCCGGGTCATGTACCCGGGTCAGGGGACCCGGGTCATGTACCCGGGTCAGGGGCCCCCGGATCATGTACCCGGGTCAGGGGCCCCCGGGTCATGTACCCGGGTCAGGGGCCCCCGGGTCATGTACCCGGGTCAGGGGCCCCCGGGTCATGTACCCGGGTCAGGGGCCCCCGGGTCATGTACCCGGGTCAGGGGCCCCCGGGTCATGTACCCGGGTCAGGGGCCCCCGGGTCAGGGGCCCCCGGGTCATGTACCCGGGTCAGGGGCCCCCGGGTCATGTACCCGGGTCAGGGGCCCCCGGGTCATGTACCCGGGTCAGGGGCCCCCGGGTCATGTACCCGGGTCAGGGGACCCGGGTCATGTACCCGCGGGCCCTGATATATGATATAGTTAATACGAGTAATGTATCAAGAACTATTTAAACATCTACTTCAGAAACACCACAAGCAGAAAGTATTATAATTTAATCATTTAATATTACTGACAACTGGAAGATAAGTTATATGAATAAGGAGTGGTAGGTAGGAGAAAATTCTGTTAAAGTGCCAGATTTTCGAAAAGCTGATTTTAATAGCCTAAGAAATTTTTTGGATCAAATAGATTGGAAACTCTTGGGTATGGGGTGTGGGCCGGTCTTGGAGCGAGACATGAACCCAGCGATAGGTGACGTAAAAGGGGATTTCGATGTGGATTTAATATATAACTTATTTAAGAATATTCTAAACAAAGCACAGGAACGTAGTATACCATACAAATTGAATAGATCGAATACTAATGACCCAAAGTGGATAACAAATAATTTAAAGACCCTTATAGGTAAAAAGAGAGCTTGGTACAAAAGGATTAAGAATGGGGAAGTCAGGTTAGAACAGGAATTCATACAACTGGTTAGAAATGTTAAAAAAGAGATTAGGAAAGCAAAAAGAAACTATGAAGTTCGCATAGCAGAGCAAGCAAAGTTAAATCCTAAAGGGTTTTTTCAGTTATATCGAACTAAGACTAGGGAAAGGATAGGTCCATTAAAATCAGAGACAGGTCAAATGACGGATAATGACGAAGAGATGAGTAGTATTTTTAACAAATATTTTATATCTGTATTTACTAAAGAAGAACTTAACAATATGCCTTCAGCCGAACAAGTCTATGTGGGTGGGGACGAGGACAGGTTGACTAGTTTAGCAGTTACCAGGGAGGATGTAATTAAACAATTAGAAAAACTCAAACCAAACCAATCCCCAGGGCCGGATGAAGTGTTTGCCAGGGTGCTTAAAGAATGCAAAGAGGAGCTTTCCGAGCCACTGTCTACCATATTTAATAAATCAATAGAGTTAGGCAGAGTGCCAGAGTCATGGAAGGTAGCTAATGTGGTACCAATTTTTAAGAAAGGAGATAGATCACTTGCGTCAAACTATCGGCCAATTAGCCTAACGTCTATTGTGGGAAAGTTACTTGAATCAATAATTGCAAATACAATTCGTCTCCATCTTGAAAAACATAAATTAATAAATGAGTCGCAATATGGTTTCACAAATGGCCGTTCATGTTTAACAAATTTGTTATCTTTTTATTCCAGCATAGTTGAGGCAGTTGATAGTGGTAAGGATTGTGGTGTTGTGGACCTTGACTTTAGCAAAGCTTTTGATTCAGTGCCACATGAAAGACTGATTAAAAAAATAGAAGCTCATGGTATTGGGGGTGCTATATTAAGTTGGATTAGGGCATGTCTATTCCAAAGGTAACAGAGAGTTAGTATAAATGGAGTTAAGTCAGAGTGGGATAATGTTGTTAGTGGAGTACCTCAAGGCTCTGTCATGGGACCTCTGTTGTTTATAATATATATAAATGATTTAGATTCAGGTTTTAGCAGCAACATTTGCAAATTTGCAGATGATACAAAAATCGGCAGGGAAATTAACACGGAGGAGGACTCACTATCACTTCAAGTTGATCTAGATAGGGTTTTGAAATGGTCAAAAGATTGGCAAATGCAGTTTAATGCTGATAAATGTAAAGTTCTGAGGCTAGGTAATGATGATAGAGTTACAAGATACGAGCTAGATGGTGTTGAGATTGCGAAGTCGGATTGCGAAAGGGATCTGGGAGTTATGATTAGTAAGAATTTAAAACAAAAGGATCAATGCATGAATGTTCGTAATAAGGCAAATCGGATACTGGGATTTATTAATCAAAGCGTTAGTAACAAGACACCTGGTGTGGTTCTCAAGCTATATCTTGCTCTAGTTAGGCCCCATTTAGATTATGCAGTTCAGTTTTGGTCGCCATATTATAGAATGAATATAAATTCACTTGAACGTGTCCAGCGTAGGATGACTAAGTTAATTCCCCAAATTAGAAGTCTTTCATATGAAGAAAGATTAACAAAGCTTAAGTTGCATTCACTGGAATGCAACTTAACAACTTAATGACACGCAAAATCGTGAAGCGTTCCACATTTATTTCAGTGTTGTTATATTATCATAGCAATATGGAAGTTGTAGTGAAGGACCTGGTGACTCTAGTGGGAGCCCTGAGGACAGAGTTGGACTCTCTGCGGGAGGAGGTGCGTCAGCTTAAAAAACAACGAGAAGTAACGAAGGAGGAGACCAGCAGTAAAGGGACCTCGTCTTGGAGAGTTGCGAAAGACAGGGGCCTTAAGAAGACTTTGATAAAGCCGCCTTCAAACGCCATAGCAACTTCAAATTCATTTGACGTTTTGGAGGACGAGTGCTGTGGAGAGACTGTGGATCGCGCAAAAGGGAAAGCAACGAAGAGAAAGGAAGCGCAGGCCCCTCAGAAAGTAAAGGAAGTACCTAAGCAAACATTAGTTGTGGGAGATTCCCAGATAAGGTATTTGGATAGAACGTTTTGTGCTAGAGATAGGGGGAACAGGTTAAGGGTTTGCTATCCCGGAGCTGGCATTGGTGATATTATAAACAACATGAATGATATTATGGCTGGTAATGGGAACAATCCCATTATTTGCATTAGCGTGGGAGGAAATGATGTTGGTCGAGTCAGGAGTGAGGAACTGATTCAGAGGTATAAAACAGCCATAGAGTTAGTTAGGAGCAAGGGAGGAATCCCGATCATATGTGGCATTCTTCCAAGAAAGGGAGTGGGAAATGAATGGATATCGAGGGCACTTGGTGTCAATTGCCGGCTGGAAAGATATTGCAAATCAAATGCAATATCTTTCATAGACAACTGGGAACACTTCTATGGAAGAAATGAAATGTATGCTCGTGATGGGGTGCATCTATCGAGAGCTGGGGTTGTTGCTGTTGCGAACTCGCTAGAAGAAGTGGTTAGAGGTGTTTGTTTGGGTTTAAACTGTTAGTAGATAGAGGTATGGGAATTGATTTGGAGGAAGGAGGTAATAAAAGTATGTGTTTGTGGGAGAAAGGAATTGGCAAAACGATCAGGGAAAGAGAAGGTCCGCAAAATAACAATTCACTTAGGGTATATTACACTAACAGTAGAAGTCTAAGAAATAAAATTAACGAATTAAATGCTCTTGTCTGCACAGAAAAAATAGATATTATTGCACTTACCGAAACGTGGATGAATGTAGAAAATAGAGAACTATTAGCTGAATATCAAATATATGGATTTAAACTATTTCACACAGATAGATATATTAGACGAGGAGGTGGAGTAGCCATATATGTTAGGGACAATTTGAAATGTAGTCTCAAAGAGGGAATCAAAACAGAGCCACACACAGAAACTATTTGGATTGAATTAAACGAAAAAGCTAATAATATTATAATAGGAGTAATATATAGGCCACCAAATTTAGACAGAATGGAAGCAAAGCATCTATGGGATGAAATATCTAGAGCATCTAGATCTAACAGTATTTATGTCATGGGTGACTTTAATTTTAGCGGAATAAACTGGTTGAACAAAACAGGGAATAGTGAAGCAGAAGATTTTCTAGAATTAATTGACGATTGCTTTCTTACGCAACACATTAAGGAACCAACACGGGAAAATAATATTTTAGATTTAGTGTTAACTAACAGGGAAACGCAAATTAATGACATCGAAATAGGGAGTGAGCTAGGGAGCAGTGATCACAAAGAAATCAGATTTAGCATAGAATGGAATAGACCAGTAGGAGAAAATTCTGTTAAAGTGCCAGATTTTCGAAAAGCTGATTTTAATAGCCTAAGAAATTTTTTGGGTCAAATTGATTGGAAAGGCTTGGGTATGGGGTGTGGGCCGGTCTTGGAGCGAGACATGAACCCAGCGATAGGTGACTTAAATGGGGATTTCGATGTGGATTCAATATATAACTTATTTAAGAATATTCTAAACAAAGCACAGGAACGTAGTATACCATACAAATTGAATAGATCGTATACTAATGACCCAAAGTGGATAACAAAGAATTTGAAGAACCTTATAGGTAAAAAGAGAGCTTGGTACAAAAGGATTAAAAATGGGGAGGTCACTTTAGAACAGGAATTCGTACAACTGGTTAGAAATGTTAAAAAAGAGATAAGGAAAGCAAAAAGAAACTATGAAGTTCGCATAGCAGGGCAAGCAAAGACAAATCCTAAAGGGTTTTTTCAGTTATATCGTACTAAGACTAGGGAAAGGATAGGTCCATTAAAAACTGAGACGGGTCAAATAACAGATAGTGATGAAGAGATGAGTAGTATTTTTAATAAATATTTTGTATCTGTATTTACTAAAGAGGAACTTAACAATATGCCTTCAGCCGAACAAGTCTATGTGGGTGGGGACGAGGACAGGTTGACGAGTTTAGCAGTTACCAGGGAGGATGTTCTTAAACAAATAGTAAAACTCAAACCAAACAAATCCCCAGGGCCGGATGAAGTGTTTGCTAGGGTGCTTAAAGAATGCAAAGAGGAGCTTTGTGACCCACTGTCAACCATATTTAATAAATCAATAGAGTCAGGCAGAGTGCCAGAGTTTTGGAAAGTTGCTAATGTGATACCAGTTTTTAAGAAAGGAGATAGATCACTTGCGTCTAACTATCGACCAATTAGCCTAACGTCTATTGTGGGAAAGTTACTCGAATCTATAATAGCAAATAAAATTCGTCTTCATCTTGAAAAGCATAAATTAATAATTGAGTCGCAACATGGTTTTATAAATGGCCGTTCATGTTTAACAAATTTGTTATCTTTTTATTCTAGCATTGTTGAGGCAGTTGATAGTGGTAAGGATTGCGATGTTGTATACCTTGACTTTAGCAAAGCTTTTGATACAGTGCCACATGAAAGACTGATTAAAAAAATAGAGTCTCATGGTATTGGGGGTGCTATATTAAGCTGGATTAGGGCATGGCTATACCAAAGGAAACAGAGAGTTAGTATAAATGGAATCAAGTCAGAGTGGGAAAATGTTGTAAGTGGAGTGCCTCAAGGCTCTGTCCTGGGACCTCTGTTGTTTATAATATATATAAATGATTTAGATTCAGGTTTGAGTAGCAACATTTGCAAATTTGCCGATGATACGAAAATCGGTAGGGAAATTAATTCGGAGGAGGACTCACTATCACTTCAAGTTGATCTAGATAGGGTTTTGAAATGGTCAAAGGATTGGCAGATGCAGTTTAATGCTGATAAATGTAAAGTTCTGAGGTTAGGTAATGATGATAGAGTTACAAGATACGAGCTAGATGGTGTTGTGATTGCGAAGTCGGATTGCGAAAGGGATCTGGGAGTTATGATTAGTAAGAATTTAAAACAAAAGGATCAATGCATAAATGTTCGTAATAAGGCAAATCGGACACTTGGATATATTAATCGCAGCGTTAGTAACAAGACACCTGGTGTGGTTCTCAAGCTATATCTTGCTCTAGTTAGGCCCCATTTAGATTATGCAGTTCAGTTTTGGTCGCCATATTATAGAATGGATATAAATTCACTTGAACGTGTCCAGCGTAGGATGACTACGTTAATTCCCCAAATTAGAAATCTTTCATATGAAGAAAGATTAACAAAGCTTAAGTTGCATTCACTGGAAAGGCGAAGAGTTAGGGGTGACATGATAGAGGTTTACAAGTGGATGAATGGACATAACCGGGGGGATATTAATAGGGTATTAAAAGTATCAACACAGGACAGAACACGAAACAATGGATATAAATTGGATAAGTTTAGATTTAGGAAAGACTTGGGTAAATACTGGTTCAGTAACAGGGTTGTTGATTTGTGGAACCAATTGCCGCGTAACGTGGTGGAGGTGGGGTCCCTCGATTGTTTCAAGCGCGGGTTGGACAAGTATATGAGTGGGATTGGGTGGTTATAGAATAGGAGCTGCCTCGTATGGGCCAATAGGCCTTCTGCAGTTACCTTTGTTCTTATGTTCTTATGTTCTTATGGAAAGGCGAAAAGTTAGGGGTGACATGATAGAGGTTTACAAGTGGGTGAATGGACATAACAAAGGGGATATTAATAGGGTATTAAGAGTATCAACTCAAGACAGAACACGAAACAATGGGTATAAATTGGATAAGTTTAGATTTAGGAAAGACTTGGGTAAATACTGGTTCGGTAACAGGGTTGTTGATTTGTAGAACCAATTACCGCGTAACGTGGAGGAGGTGGGGTCCCTCGATTGTTTCAAGCGCGGGTTGGACATGTATATGAGTGGGATTGGGTGGTTATGTGAAGTCGGTCAGGTGAAGTCAGTCGGTCAGGTGAAGTCACGGTGTGAGGTTGTGTTAACCGGAGCTCCTGAGTGTTGTTATTTTATCATAGCAATATGGAAGTTGTAGTGAAGGACCTGGTGACTCTAGTGGGAGCCCTGAGGACAGAGTTGGACTCTCTGCGGGAGGAGGTGCGTCAGCTTAAAAAACAACGAGAAGTAACGAAGGAGGAGACCAGCAGTAAAGGGACCTCGTCTTGGAGAGTTGCGAAAGACAGGGGCCTTAAGAAGACCTTGATAAAGCCGCCTTCAAACGCCATAGCAACTTCAAATTCATTTGACGTTTTGGAGGACGAGTGCTGTGGAGAGACTGTGGATCGCGCAAAAGGGAAAGCAACGAAGAGAAAGGAAGCGCAGGCCCCTCAGAAAGTAAAGGAAGTACCTAAGCAAACATTAGTTGTGGGAGATTCCCAGATAAGGTATTTGGATAGAACGTTTTGTGCTAGAGATAGGGGGAACAGGTTAAGGGTTTGCTATCCCGGAGCTGGCATTGGTGATATTATAAACAACATGAATGATATTATGGCTGGTAATGGGAACAATCCCATTATTTGCATTAGCGTGGGAGGAAATGATGTTGGTCGAGTCAGGAGTGAGGAACTGATTCAGAGGTATAAAACAGCCATAGAGTTAGTTAGGAGCAAGGGAGGAATCCCGATCATATGTGGCATTCTTCCAAGAAAGGGAGTGGGAAATGAATGGATATCGAGGGCACTTGGTGTCAATTGCCGGCTGGAAAGATATTGCAAATCAAATGCAATATCTTTCATAGACAACTGGGAACACTTCTATGGAAGAAATGAAATGTATGCTCGTGATGGGGTGCATCTATCGAGAGCTGGGGTTGTTGCTGTTGCGAACTCGCTAGAAGAAGTGGTTAGAGGTGTTTGTTTGGGTTTAAACTGTTAGTAGATAGAGGTATGGGAATTGATTTGGAGGAAGGAGGTAATAAAAGTATGTGTTTGTGGGAGAAAGGAATTGGCAAAACGATCAGGGAAAGAGAAGGTCCGCAAAATAACAATTCACTTAGGGTATATTACACTAACAGTAGAAGTCTAAGAAATAAAATTAACGAATTAAATGCTCTTGTCTGCACAGAAAAAATAGATATTATTGCACTTACCGAAACGTGGATGAATGTAGAAAATAGAGAACTATTAGCTGAATATCAAATATATGGATTTAAACTATTTCACACAGATAGATATATTAGACGAGGAGGTGGAGTAGCCATATATGTTAGGGACAATTTGAAATGTAGTCTCAAAGAGGGAATCAAAACAGAGCCACACTCAGAAACTATTTGGATTGAATTAAACGAAAAAGCTAATAATATTATAATAGGAGTAATATATAGGCCACCAAATTTAGACAGAATGGAAGCAAAGCATCTATGGGATGAAATATCTAGAGCATCTAGATCTAACAGTATTTATGTCATGGGTGACTTTAATTTTAGCGGAATAAACTGGTTGAACAAAACAGGGAATAGTGAAGCAGAAGATTTTCTAGAATTAATTGACGATTGCTTTCTTACGCAACACATTAAGGAACCAACACGGGAAAATAATATTTTAGATTTAGTGTTAACTAACAGGGAAACGCAAATTAATGACATCGAAATAGGGAGTGAGCTAGGGAGCAGTGATCACAAAGAAATCAGATTTAGCATAGAATGGAATAGACCAGTAGGAGAAAATTCTGTTAAAGTGCCAGATTTTCGAAAAGCTGATTTTAATAGCCTAAGAAATTTTTTGGGTCAAATTGATTGGAAAGGCTTGGGTATGGGGTGTGGGCCGGTCTTGGAGCGAGACATGAACCCAGCGATAGGTGACTTAAATGGGGATTTCGATGTGGATTCAATATATAACTTATTTAAGAATATTCTAAACAAAGCACAGGAACGTAGTATACCATACAAATTGAATAGATCGTATACTAATGACCCAAAGTGGATAACAAAGAATTTGAAGAACCTTATAGGTAAAAAGAGAGCTTGGTACAAAAGGATTAAAAATGGGGAGGTCACTTTAGAACAGGAATTCGTACAACTGGTTAGAAATGTTAAAAAAGTGATAAGGAAAGCAAAAAGAAACTATGAAGTTCGCATAGCAGGGCAAGCAAAGACAAATCCTAAAGGGTTTTTTCAGTTATATCGTACTAAGACTAGGGAAAGGATAGGTCCATTAAAAACTGAGACAGGTCAAATAACAGATAGTGATGAAGAGATGAGTAGTATTTTTAATAAATATTTTGTATCTGTATTTACTAAAGAAGAACTTAACAATATGCCTTCAGCCGAACAAGTCTATGTGGGTGGGGACGAGGACAGGTTGACGAGTTTAGCAGTTACCAGGGAGGATGTTCTTAAACAAATAGTAAAACTCAAACCAAACAAATCCCCAGGGCCGGATGAAGTGTTTGCTAGGGTGCTTAAAGAATGCAAAGAGGAGCTTTGTGACCCACTGTCAACCATATTTAATAAATCAATAGAGTCAGGCAGAGTGCCAGAGTTTTGGAAAGTTGCTAATGTGATACCAGTTTTTAAGAAAGGGGATAGATCACTTGCGTCTAACTATCGACCAATTAGCCTAACGTCTATTGTGGGAAAGTTACTCGAATCTATAATAGCAAATAAAATTCGTCTTCATCTTGAAAAACATAAATTAATAATTGAGTCGCAACATGGTTTTATAAATGGCCGTTCATGTTTAACAAATTTGTTATCTTTTTATTCTAGCATTGTTGAGGCAGTTGATAGTGGTAAGGATTGCGATGTTGTATACCTTGACTTTAGCAAAGCTTTTGATACAGTGCCACATGAAAGACTGATTAAAAAAATAGAGTCTCATGGTATTGGGGGTGCTATATTAAGCTGGATTAGGGCATGGCTATACCAAAGGAAACAGAGAGTTAGTATAAATGGAATCAAGTCAGAGTGGGAAAATGTTGTAAGTGGAGTGCCTCAAGGCTCTGTCCTGGGACCTCTGTTGTTTATAATATATATAAATGATTTAGATTCAGGTTTGAGTAGCAACATTTGCAAATTTGCCGATGATACGAAAATCGGTAGGGAAATTAATTCGGAGGAGGACTCACTATCACTTCAAGTTGATCTAGATAGGGTTTTGAAATGGTCAAAGGATTGGCAGATGCAGTTTAATGCTGATAAATGTAAAGTTCTGAGGTTAGGTAATGATGATAGAGTTACAAGATACGAGCTAGATGGTGTTGTGATTGCGAAGTCGGATTGCGAAAGGGATCTGGGAGTTATGATTAGTAAGAATTTAAAACAAAAGGATCAATGCATAAATGTTCGTAATAAGGCAAATCGGACACTTGGATTTATTAATCGCAGCGTTAGTAACAAGACACCTGGTGTGGTTCTCAAGCTATATCTTGCTCTAGTTAGGCCCCATTTAGATTATGCAGTTCAGTTTTGGTCGCCATATTATAGAATGGATATAAATTCACTTGAACGTGTCCAGCGTAGGATGACTAAGTTAATTCCCCAAATTAGAAATCTTTCATATGAAGAAAGATTAACAAAGCTTAAGTTGCATTCACTGGAAAGGCGAAGAGTTAGGGGTGACATGATAGAGGTTTACAAGTGGATGAATGGACATAACCGGGGGGATATTAATAGGGTATTAAAAGTATCAACACAGGACAGAACACGAAACAATGGATATAAATTGGATAAGTTTAGATTTAGGAAAGACTTGGGTAAATACTGGTTCAGTAACAGGGTTGTTGATTTGTGGAACCAATTGCCGCGTAACATTGTGGAGGTGGGGTCCCTCGATTGTTTCAAGCACGGGTTGGACAAGTATATGAGTGGGATTGGGTGGTTATAGAATAGGAGCTGCCTCGTATGGGCCAATAGGCCTTCTGCAGTTACCTTTGTTCTTATGTTCTTATGTTCTTATGTTATAGATAGGAGCTGCCTCGTATGGGCCAATAGGCCTTCTGCAGTTGCCTTTGTTCTTATGGTCCATACGAGGCAGCTGCTATTGGTCCATACGAGGCAGCTGCTATTGGCCCATACGAGGCAGCTGCTATTGGTCCATACGAGGCAGCTCCTATTGGCCCATACGAGGCAGCTGCTATTGGTCCATACGAGGCAGCTGCTATTGGTCCATACGGGGCAGCTCCTATTGGTCCATACGAGGCAGCTGCTATTGGTCCATATGAGGCAGCTGCTATTGGTCCATACGGGGCAGCTGCTATTGGTCCATACGAGGCAGCTGCTATTGGTCCATACGAGGCAGCTGCTATTGGTCCATACGAGGCAGCTGCTATTGGTCCATACGAGGCAGCTGCTATTGGTCGATACGAGGCAGCTCCTATTGGTCGATACGAGGCAGCTCCTATTGGTCCATACGAGGCAGCTCCTATTGGTCCATACGAGGCAGCTGCTATTGGTCCATACGAGGCAGCTGCTATTGGTCCATACGAGGCAGCTGCTATTGGTCCATACGAGGCAGCTGCTATTGGTCCATACGAAGCAGCTGCTATTGGTCCATACGAGGCAGCTGCTATTGGTCCATACGAGGCAGTTCCTACTGGTCCATACGAGGCAGCTGCTATTGGTCCATACGAGGCAGCTGCTATTGGTCCATACGAGGCAGTTCTTACTGGTCCATACGAGGCAGCTGCTATTGGTCCATACGAGGCAGCTGCTATTGGTCCATACGAGGCAGCTGCTATTGGTCCATACGAGGCAGCTGCTATTGGTCCATACGAGGCAGCTGCTATTGGTCCATACGAGGCAGCTGCTATTGGTCCATACGAGGCAGTTCCTATTGGTCCATACGAGGCAGCTGCTACTGGTCCATACGAGGCAGCTGCTATTGGTCCATACGAGGCAGCTGCTATTGGTCCATACGAGGCAGCTGCTATTGGTCCATACGAGGCAGCTGCTATTGGTCCATACGAGGCAGCTGCTATTGGTCCATACGAGGCAGCTGCTACTGGTCCATACGAGGCAGCTGCTATTGGTCCATACGAGGCAGTTCCTATTGGTCCATACGAGGCAGCTGCTATTGGTCCATACGAGGCAGCTGCTATTGGTCCATACGAGGCAGCTGCTATTGGTCCATACGAGGCAGCTGCTATTGGTCCATACGAGGCAGCTGCTATTGGTCCATACGAGGCAGCTGCTATTGGTCCATACGAGGCAGTTGCTATTGGTCCATACGAGGCAGTTCCTACTGGTCCATACGAGGCAGCTGCTATTGGTCCATACGAGGCAGTTCCTATTGGTCCATACGAGGCAGCTCCTATTGGTCCATACGAGGCAGCTGCTATTGGTCCATACGAGGCAGCTCCTATTGGTCCATACGAGGCAGCTCCTATTGGTCCATACGAGGCAGCTCCTATTGGTCCATACGAGGCAGCTCCTATTGGTCCATACGAGGCAGCTCCTATTGGTCCATACGGGGCAGCTGCTATTGGTCCATACGGGGCAGCTGCTATTGGTCCATACGGGGCAGCTGCTACGGGTCCATACGAGGCAGCTGCTATTGGTCCATACGAGGCAGTTCCTATTGGTCCATACGAGGCAGCTGCTATTGGTTCATACGAGGCAGCTGCTATTGGTCCATACGAGGCAGCTGCTATTGGTCCATACGAGGCAGCTCCTATTGGTCCATACGAGGCAGCTGCTATTGGTCCATACGAGGCAGCTGCTATTGGTCCATACGAGGCAGCTGCTATTGGTCCATACGAGGCAGCTGCTATTGGTCCATACGAGGCAGCTGCTATTGGTCCATACGAGGCAGCTGCTATTGGTCCATACGAGGCAGCTGCTATTGGTCCATACGAGGCAGCTGCTATTGGTCCATACGAGGCAGCTGCTATTGGTCCATACGAGGCAGTTCCTATTGGTCCATACGAGGCAGCTGCTATTGGTCCATACGAGGCAGTTCCTATTGGTCCATACGATACAATTTATATGGAGTGAAACTGCTGTGTGTAGCTTTCGCTTGAAACAATCCAGTGATCCCCTGGTCTGTTATGTGACGCCCCATGTATGTGTGTGTGCCGGAGGGGGAGGGGAGGGAGGGAGTGTAGTGGGACACAGGTGTGGAGGCCCATATATGGCGCCAACCATTGCACTCAACAAGGGGGGGGGAGGGAGGAATATGCGTGGGTGTTTATGTGAAGTGGGGGGGGGGGATGACAATTAGTGGGTCCTAGTTCGAGCAGCTTTAGTTGGCTGTACTACTTGTAGCCTGTGGCCATGTGTGTTGGCCACACCTGTGGTCTGTGGTCATCTGTGCTGGCCACACTTGTAGCCTGTGGCCATGTGTGTTGGCCACACCTGTGGTCTGTGGTCAACTGTGCTGGCCACACCTGTAGCCATGTGTGTTGGCCACACCTGTGGTCTGTGGTCAACTGTGCTGGCCACACCTGTAGCCTGTGGCCATGTGTGTTGGCCACACCTGTGGTCAACTGTGCTGGCCACACCTGTAGCCTGTGGCCACGTGTGTTGGCCACACCTGTGGTCTGTGGTCAACTGTGCTGGCCACACCTGTAGCCTGTGGCCATCTGTGTTGGCCACACCTGTGGTCTGTGGCTATCTGTGCTGGCCACACCTGTGGTCTGTGGTCATCTGTGCTGGCCACACCTGTGGTCTGTGGTCATCTGTGTTGGCCACACCTGTGGTCGGTGGTCATCTGTGCTGGCCACACCTGTGGTCGGTGGTCATCTGTGCTGGCCACACCTGTGGTCTGTGGCCACCTGTGCTGGCCACACCTGTGGTCTGTGGCCACCTGTGCTGGCCACACCTGTGGTCTGTGGTCATCTGTGCTGGCCACACCTGTGGTCTGTGGCCACCTGTGCTGGCCACACCTGTAGTCTGTGTGCATCTGTGCTGGCCACACCTGTGGTCTGTGGTTATCTGTGCTGGCCACACCTGTAGCCTGTGTACACATGTGCTGGCCACACATGTAGCCTGAGTACACCTGTGCTGGCCACACCTGTAGCCTGTGTACACCTGTGCTGGCCACACCTGTAGCCTGTGTATACCTGTGCTGGCCACACCTGTAGCCTGTGTATACCTGTGCTGGCCACACCTGTAGCCTGTGTACACCTGTGCTGGCCACACCTGTAGCCTGTGTACACCTGTGCTGGCCACACCTGTAGCCTGTGTACACCTGTGCTGGCCACACCTGTAGCCTGCGTACACCTGTGCTGGCCACACCTGTAGCCTGTGTACACCTGTGCTGGCCACACCTGTAGCCTGTGTACACCTGTGCTGGCCACACCTGTAGCCTGCGTACACCTGTGCTGGCCACACCTGTAGCCTGCGTACACCTGTGCTGGCCACACCTGTAGCCTGCGTACACCTGTGCTGGCCACACCTGTAGCCTGCGTACACCTGTGCTGGCCACACCTGTAGCCTGCGTACACCTGTGCTGGCCACACCTGTAGCCTGCGTACACCTGTGCTGGCCACACCTGTAGCCTGCGTACACCTGTGCTGGCCACACCTGTAGCCTGCGTACACCTGTGCTGGCCACACCTGTAGCCTGCGTACACCTGTGCTGGCCACACCTGTAGCCTGCGTACACCTGTGCTGGCCACACCTGTAGCCTGCGTACACCTGTGCTGGCCACACCTGTAGCCTGCGTACACCTGTGCTGGCCACACCTGTAGCCTGCGTACACCTGTGCTGGCCACACCTGTAGCCTGCGTACACCTGTGCTGGCCACACCTGTAGCCTGAGTACCCCTGTGCTGGCCACACCTGTAGCCTGAGTACCCCTGTGCTGGCCACACCTGTAGCCTGAGTACCCCTGTGCTGGCCACACCTGTAGCCTGAGTACCCCTGTGCTGGCCACACCTGTAGCCTGAGTACCCCTGCGCTGGCCACACCTGTAGCCTGAGTACACCTGCGCTGGCCACACCTGTAGCCTGAGTACACCTGCGCTGGCCACACCTGTAGCCTGAGTACACCTGCGCTGGCCACACCTGTAGCCTGAGTACACCTGCGCTGGCCACACCTGTAGCCTGAGTACACCTGTGCTGGCCACACCAGCAATATCTACTACTTCAACGTACAGGGACTTCAACCTACGGCACCTGAAATGGAAGCACCTGGCTAATACAGTAATATCAGAAAGAGTACCAGGAAGTAGCCTAAATGAACAGGCACATGCAAATGGCCTGCTACGGATGTGCGACAGGTTTGCCTTAAACCAGCAAATAGTAGAACCAACTAGGAAGGAGAACACGCTGGACCTCATTTTCATCAATAATGATGAATTGGTCAGGAACATAATGATTACAAATACCTGTTACTCAGATCACAACTTAATTGAAGTTCTGACAACCATGGGGAGTAGACCTTCAAAACCAGTCCAGATTCCCGGTGGAGGAGATTTCAGCAAATTCAACTTCAATAATAAACAGATAAACTGGGAGCAAATAAACCAGGACTTCACAGAAATAAACTGGGAAGAACAGCTAGAAAATGCAAACCTGAACCAGTGCCTGGAAAAAATAAGCTCAGTAGCACTAGAAATATGTTCAAACCGCATACGCCTAAGAAAAATGAGGAAGAGATGCAGATTGGAACGGGAACGTCGTTCCTTATATAGGCGAAGAAAACGAATCGCGGAACAACTTGAGAGTCGCATTTTATCTCAAGAACGGCGAAGAAGGTTAGGTAGAGAAATAGAAACAATTGAACTCAAGCTACAAGAATCATACAAAACCCAGGAGAGGCAAAGAGAGCAAAAGGCCATCAGTGAAATAGAGAGAAATCCGAAATATTTTTTCTCCTATGCAAAATCAAGATCAAATACCACATCTAGTATCGGGCCCCTGCGAAAGGGAGATGGAACTTTCACCGATGACAACAAAGAAATGAGCGAGTTACTGAGGAAGCAGTACGACTCTGTTTTCAGTGAGCCATTAAACGCACTAAAGATTGATAACCCAAATGAATTTTTCATGGATATGATACCAACATCAAATCATATATCAGACGTCACCCTATCCCCACTGGATTTTGAAGAAGCCATAAACAGTATGCCTATGCACTCTGCACCAGGCCCGGATTCTTGGAACTCCATATTCATCATGAACTGTAAAAAACCACTATCGCAGGCCCTCCACATTCTGTGGAGACAAAGCCTAGATACTGGCGTTATCCCTGACATACTAAAAACAGCAGAGATAGCACCACTCCATAAAAGAGGAAATAAGGCAGAGGCAAAAAATTACAGACCGATAGCACTAACATCGCACATCATAAAAATCTTTGAGAGAGTGCTAAGAAGTAAGATCACAAAATACATGGAATCACAGCATCTCCATAACCCCGGACAACATGGGTTCAGAACAGGGCGCTCTTGCCTGTCGCAGTTGCTGGACCACTATGATATGGCATTAGATGCTATGGAAGACAAACAAAACGCTGATGTAATTTACACAGATTTCGCAAAAGCTTTTGATAAATGTGACCATGGTGTTATTGCACATAAAATGCGTTCAAAAGGAATTACCGGAAAAATAGGCAGATGGATCTACAATTTCCTGACTAACAGAACCCAATAGTCAACAATGCAACAGTCAACAAAATAAAACCCAGCCCATCAACCGTGAAGAGCTCAGTTCCCCTGGGTACTGTGCTTGCTCCAGTACAGTCCCCCAGGGTACTGTGCTTGCTCCAGCACAGTCCCCCAGGGTACTGTGCTTGCTCCAGTACTTTTTCTCATCCTCATATCGGACATAGACAAGGACACAATCTATAGCGCTGCATCTTCCTTTGCTGATGACACTATGATCTTCATGAGAGTTGGCAACAGAGGACACGGCAAACCTCCAATCAGATGTAGATCAGGTCTTTCTATGGGCTACAGAAAATAATATGGTATTTAACAAAGATAAGTTCCAGCTCATGCGCTACGGAAAAATGAAAATATAAAAACGGAAACCACGTACAAAACTCAGGCAAATCATAACATAGAACGAAAAGGCAATGTAAAGGATCTGGGTGTACTCATGTCGGAAGACCTTACCTTTAAAGAACACAATAAAGTAGCCGTCACAACTGCAAGAAAAATGACAGGTTGGATAACAAGAACTTTTCACACTAGAGATGCTATACCGATGATGATACTTTTCAAAACGCTTGTGCTCTGTAGAGTGGAGTACTGCTGCACAATGACAGCCCCTTTCAAAGCTGGAGAAATTGCTGACCTGGAGAGCGTGCAGAGATCCTTTACTGCTAGAATCCACTCAATAAAACATCTAAACTATTGGGACCGACTAAAGAGCCTAAATCTGTACTCCCTTGAGCGCAGGCGGGAGAGATACATAATAATCTATACGTGGAAAATATTAGAGGGGCTGGTCCCAAACCTGCACACAGAAATAACATCACATGAGACCAGAAGGCATGGCAGGATGTGCAGAATACCCCCGTTGAAAAGCAGAGGTGCAACAGGTACTCTGAGAGAGAACTCTTATCAACATCAGAGGCCCAAGACTGTTCAACACGCTTCCACTACACATAAGGGACATAACTGGCCGACCCCTCACAGTGTTCAAGAGAGAACTATCAACATCAGAGGCCCAAGACTGTTCAACACGCTTCCACTACACATAAGGGACATAACTGGCCGACCCCTCACAGTGGTCAAGAGAGGACTATTAACATCAGAGGCCCGAGACTGTTCAACACGCTTCCACTACACATAAGGGACATAACTGGCCGACCCCTCACAGTGTTCAAGAGAGGACTATTAACATCAGAGGCCCGAGACTGTTCAACACGTTTCCACTACACATAAGGGACATAACTGGCCGACCCCTCACAGTGTTCAAGAGAGAACTTTACAAACACCTCCAAAGGATACCTGATCAACCAGGCTGTGACTCATACGTCAGTCTGCGAGCAGCCGCGTCCAACAGCCTGGTTGATCAGTCCGGCAACCACGAGGCCTGGTCGACGACCGGGCCGCGGGGATGCTAAGCCCCGGAAGCACCTCAAGGTAACACTATCATCACCAGCAACAAGACAGATGAAGAGAGACAGAGACTACAGGACGACCTGGATAAACTGGAGGAATGGTCTAGAAAATGGCTGCTAAAGTTCAACTCAGGAAAGTGTAAAGTAATGAAATTAGGCGAAGGAAGCAGGAGGCTGAACACAAGGTACCATCTGGGAGGTGATATCCTGCAAGAGTCAAATAGAGAGAAAGATCTAGGGGTTGATATCACACCGAACCTGTCCTCAGAGGCCCACATCAAGAGGATATCATCAGCGGCATATGCTAGACTGGCCAATATAAGAACTGCCTTTAGAAACTTGTGTAAGGAATCGTTCAGGACCCTGTATACCACTTATGTCAGACCAATCTTGGAGTATGCAGCTCCAGCCTGGAGTCCATATCTAGTTAAACACAAGACAAAGTTAGAGAAGATTCAGTGGTATGCCACCAGGCTCGTCCCGGAACTGAGAGGAATGAGCTACGAGGAAAGGCTAAAGGAGCTGAACCTCACGTCTCTGGAAAACAGAAGAGTAAGGGGAGACATGATCACTACCTACAAAATCCTCAGGGGAATCGACAGGGTAGACAAGGATAAACTATTCAACACTGGAGGGACGCGAACAAGGGAACACAGGTGGAGACTGAGTACCCACATGAGCCACAGGGACGTTAGAAGGAACTTTTTCAATGTCAGAGTAGTTAACAGGTGGAATGCATTAGGCAGTGATGTGGTGGAGGCTGACTCCATACACAGTTTATAATGTAGATATGATAGAGCCCAGTAGGCTCAGGAACCTGTACACCAGTTGATTGACAGTTGAGAGGCGGGACCAAAGAGCCAGAGCTCAACCCCCGCAAACACAACTAGGTGAGTACACAGAGGCATGAGTGACGGGGGTTGCCACATGTTGACGTCATCATTGTGGAGCGTTGAGTGTCCCGAGGGGGGGGGGGAGGGGGCCCTCGAGGGGGGGAGGGGCCCCCTCACCTGGGGGCTGAGTGAGGGAGGACCTCTACCGTGTGGGGGGGGGGGGGGGGGGGGTGTGGGGCTTACTCTACACGGAGCACAGGTGTGTACTCACCTGTGTGTGCCTGGAGGACCAAGCTCCAGCTCCTGGACCCCGCGCGTGTGTGTGTGAGCGCGCGCGCAGGCCAGCGCCACACGCAGACCATATAAGGCAACATCTTTGATTCAGACAGACCTGTTCCGTGGACCCGGGGCCGAGTCCTGCCTTAACCCACTTGTTCCTCACCCCCCCCCCCAACCCCTCACCCCACACCCCCCAGCCCCTCACCCCACACACAACCCCGACACAACAACCCCAGGAACCGCTCTTGTTCAACACGTGTCGGAAGTAAACAGTGATTGGCAACACTGCTGGGTATGAGATGTAATCTGGTATTTATACCATTAATGGGTATGTCTCAGGAGCGCCTCACCTCTCAGCGCCTCACCTCTCAGCGCCTCGCCTCTCAGCGTGCCCTTATACTGCCTACTCTACTCTCCTCATTCATGTCTCAAGGCCTCACAGCTTCTCCTTCACCGCCTCATATTACACTCATTCATCTCGCACTCATCTCCCTCACTACCTCATACCAGTCACAGGTGTGTACAGTCACAGGTGTGTACAGTCACAGGTGTGTACAGTCACAGGTGTGTGTACAGTCACAAAGTGTGTACAGTCACAAGGTGTGTACAGTAACAGGTGTGTACAGTCACAAGGTGTGTACAGTCACAAGGTGTGTACAGTCACAGGTGTGTGTACAGTCACAAGGTGTGTACAGTCACAGGTGTGTACAGTCACAGGTGTGTACAGTCACAGGTGTGTGTACAGTCACAGGTGTGTGTACAGTCACAAGGTGTGTACAGTCACAGGTGTGTGTACAGTCACAAGGTGTGTACAGTCACAAGGTGTGTACAGTCACAGGTGTGTGTACAGTCACAGGTGTGTACAGTCACAAGGTGTGTACAGTCACAAGGTTTGTACAGTCACAAGGTTTGTACAGTCACAGGTGTGTGTGCAGTCACAGGTGTGTGTACAGTCACAAGGTGTGTACAGTCACAAGGTGTGTACAGTCACAAGGTGTGTACAGTGACAGGTGTGTGTACAGTGACAGGTGTGTGTACAGTCACAAGGTGTGTACAGTCACAGGTGTGTGTACAGTCACCAGGTGTGTGTACAGTCACCAGGTGTGTGTACAGTCACAGGTGTGTGTACAGTCACAGGTGTGTGTACAGTCACAAGGTGTGTGTACAGTCACAGGTGTGTGTACAGTCACAGGTGTGTGTACAGTCACAGGTGTGTGTACAGTCACAGGTGTGTGTACAGTCACAGGTGTGTGTACAGTCACAGGTGTGTGTACAGTCACAGGTGTGTGTACAGTCACAGGTGTGTGTACAGTCACAGGTGTGTGTACAGTCACAGGTGTGTGTACAGTCACAAGGTGTGTGTACAGTCACAAGGTGTGTGTACAGTCACAAGGTGTGTGTACAGTCACAAGGTGTGTGTACAGTCACAGGTGTGTGTACAGTCACAGGTGTGTGTACAGTCACAGGTGTGTGTACAGTCACAGGGTGTGTACAGTCGCAAGGTGTGAGTACAGTCACAAGGTGTGAGTACAGTCACAAGGTGTGAGTACAGTCACAAGGTGTGAGTACAGTCACAAGGTGTGAGTACAGTCACAAGGTGTGAGTACAGTCACAAGGTGTGAGTACAGTCACAAGGTGTGTGTACAGTCACAGGTGTGTGTACAGTCACAGGTGTGTGTACAGTCACAAGATGTGTACAGTCACAAGGTGTGTACAGTCACAAGGTGTGTACAGTCACAAGGTGTGTGTACAGTCACAGGTGTGTGTACAGTCACAAGGTGTGTGTACAGTCACAGGTGTGTGTACAGTCACAAGGTGTGTGTACAGTCACAGGTGTGTGTACAGTCACAGGTGTGTGTACAGTCACAAGGTGTGTGTACAGTCACAGGTGTGTGTACAGTCACAAGGTGTGTGTACAGTCACAGGTGTGTGTACAGTCACAAGGTGTGTGTACAGTCACAGGTGTGTGTACAGTCACAAGGTGTGTGTACAGTCACAGGTGTGTGTACAGTCACAGGTGTGTACAGTCACAGGTGTGTACAAGTACCAAATCTACACAGTAAAATAACAACATACTGGAGTGAACGATATGCAGTGAAGAGCAGAGGTGCCAAAGGCACAATCAGAGAACACTGTATAAACATCAGAGGTCCAGTGAAGAGCAGAGGTGCCATAGGCACAATCAGAGAACACTGTATAAACATCAGAGGTCCAGTGAAGAGCAGAGGTGCCATAGGCACAATCAGAGAACACTGTATAAACATCAGAGGTCCAGTGAAGAGCAGAGGTGCCATAGGCACAATCAGAGAACACTGTATAAACATCAGAGGTCCGCGGTTGTTCAATATCCTCCCAGCGAGCATAAGAAATATTGCCGGAACAACCGTGGACATCTTCAAGAGGAAACTAGATTGTTTCCTCCAAGGAGTGCCGGACCAACCTGGCTGTGGTGGGTGTGTGGGCCTGCGGGCCACTCCAAGCAACAGCCTGGTGGACCAAACTCTCACAAGTCAAGCCTGGCCTCGGGCCGGGCTTGGGGAGTAGCAACCCGTCCTCCAAAAATGGGGAGGTAAATGTAACAGCCCCATAAGTGCAATTATGTACTATGTATGACAGTCAGTCAGTAATTGTACTTATTTTCACTTAGTATTAATTAATCTAGACCGTACTGTCACATATATTGTGAATATTTGAGTTAACCTGAAAAGCCGAATAGAAAACCACGACCTAACCTAACCGTCTTAGTTTTTGAAGATAAGCATTTTATTGTTTCTTAATTACAATTACTACTAAACCTATAGCTATATTGATATTACAGTGTTATAAAACAAATATAACACAACTAAAATATTTCAATAAATTGTAAAGTAATCCAAGATATTGTATAATTTTGTATAAAATCTCTATTGTTAATAAAACTGAAAAAGAAATTCCTTTTATTAACAACTTGTTTATAGTGAACTGAACTGTAAAACTTCATCCAAAAATTCTGAGTGTCTTAACAGGAAACGAGGAGAATAAATGGGGATGTAAATTTAACAGCCCAATAAGTGCAATTATGTACTATGTATGACAGTCAGGAAATATACTTAGTACTAAAACGTACTGTCAATTCAGAGGATGAGTTGGGAGTAAAAGAACTCCCAGAACCCCCATCAAGCAGGTATGAACCAGGTATGTACAGTCACAGGTGTGTGTAGTCACAGGTGCGTGTACAGTCACAAGGTGTGTGTACAGTCACAAGGTGTGTGTACAGTCACAGGTGTGTGTACAGTCACAGGTGTGTACAGTGTGACGGGAAAAGTGTAGGAGTGTAGATGTTCGGCAGTCCTCCAATGGCTGGTGTCAATGCCTAGTCACACTTACAAAAAAAAGATAGACTGCTTGCCTGTTTGTCTGTGGTAAAGTGAGGGAAGACACGCAAAACACAAAGTATGAACAATGAAACTTAAATTAATATAGAAAACAAATTATAAACAAAGACAATCCCCTGGCTATGTACAGTGCAAACAAACAAGTAAAAAAAAAAAATAACAAATGAATAATAGGGATGAAGTTACTCTACAATAATATAAAGTTTAAAGGTGAAAAATAATCAGGTGCTGAGAATATGGCGCTAGCTGAGAAACATCCAGCTGATATACAGCGTATATCAGTTAGTTGTTCACTGCTTGAGAGCACAAGGATATTCTGACTTCAATGGCTGGTTCAAGCCCAGACATCGACTCAGGTAGAGGGCGCTGAGGTGCAGAAGTGCAGGTGTGCAGTTGGCGAGTCACCAATCAGGAGCAGGCAGGCTGGGAAGGGTAGTTGGCTGGTTGATGACGAGCCGGCGTGGAGGGAGTGTGGAGTAGGGGGTGAGTCCTGGGCACGTTTGCCTCCTGGTCAAAACGTTTTGTGCTACTAGTAGACGTATCTTGAAGGTAGCATCTTATTCTTGTATAATATACGTAACTTGATGTAGAGAAGAGAAGGCTCAATCTCTCTTGAAAGAGATTATCGTCACAACAGTCACAGGTGTGTGTACAGTCACAAGGTGTGTACAGTGACAGGTGTGTATAGTCACAAGATGAGTACAGTCACAAGGTGTGTACAGTGTAACACCCATTGTAACACCGCTCTTTTGTAACACCACTATAATGGATACTAAACTAATAATGTAAACACTACTTATCCTGAGTAACACTTCCCCATCGGTTGCACTTGGTAACACTGTTATGAGTTTTTTTTTTTTTTTTTTTTTTTTTTTTTTTTTTTTTTTTTTTTTTGCAGGGATATTCCTGCGCGGGCCCTAAGCTTCTGGCTGGCCCACTAAGTGTTGCTTGTTTCTGTTTTACATGGGTGGAGTATGAGTATTTATGACTCATATGGTCGCTTCAGTAAGATTTTGCCATATGTGTTTAACAACTTCTTCTGCTCTGTTGAATCTAAGTTGAAATCTTAATGGGTTTGTAACTGTGCACTGTGTTAGATAATGTTCCAGTGGTCTGTCGGGCATTTCTCCACAGTGTTGACATTTCCTCTCATCTTCCGGAACCTGTAAGCCTATTTCCCATGCACATGGGTATCCAAGCCCGATGCGATGTAAGTGCACTTCTGCTGTTCTACTGCTCCCTTTCATCAAACTAAGTGGTTCGTAGTTGGTTGAATTCTTGTACCAACCCGCAGATCCTGATGTTGCAACTGCTGTGTTGTGGTCACTGTACATCTTTTGCATTGCTCTGTTTCTAATTGTTATGAGCTGACATATGATGGTGACAACGGAACTAAAAAATACACTGCCAACAAGTAAATGCTAACACAAGGATTAAATACGCTGCCACCATCTGCCTTTGACCATTGAGACTATATCAAGCAATGAGGCAAGATACATTGCTTGACTTGGAGAGTACTTTCTATGACTGTCATTAATTATGAAAACGGTTGTCAGCCACTATATCCAAAAGGCTAAGAAGATTCAACAATTGACATAGACGGGAAATTTAACATGAGTTTATTGAGACAAAAATTATGTCAATCACCACTTATAAATCCTACTCTAACACTGGCAAAAATTTAAGAAATTTGGACATGGAACAAAACCTCAAAGACCACACACATTACCGTAAGACCTCTGTCCCTCCTTCTGTCACCTCCCGATGTTCTCCACAACCTCTCTGGGCCCCGGTGTCCGGCACTGTTCTCACTAAGTCCCTACAGGACCTCTATATACAACCCCCACAGGGGAAGGGGGGAGATCTGCTGTTGCTACCTACACCAAGAATGTAAGAGATCGGCCACACGTGTACAAACACTCAAGAAATATTTCAATAAGCTTGTTTGACATTCATTATTCACTGTTCAAGAGAGGAGTTATTAATTACGTGTGTGACTGACCTCTGACCTGGCCAAAAGGGGGAGATCCATGGATGTTTACACATAAGAATCTGGGGTCTAATTCCCTTGCATGAAATATTACATACTTGAAACTATGCTGACTAAGACTAACCCAGGAATTTTTTTAATCAACATACAAGATAAACCGGAGGTCATCTGGGCTGACCTCTTGGAGAAGGCTTCCCTGGGTGTGAACTCTAAGGGGGGGAGGGGGGAGGTCCTGGGTGTTACACCATGACCCCCCACCCCCTTAGAGTTCACACTCAGGGAAGCCTTCTCCAAGAGGTCAGCCCAGATGACCTCCGGATTATCTTGTATGTTGATTAAAAAAATCCTGGGTTAGTCTTAGTCAGCATAGTTTCAAGTATGTAATATTTCATGATACTCTTGTCAAACATTGCAATGGAATTAGACTCCAGATTCTTATGTGTAAACATCCATGGGTCTCCCCCTTTTGGCCAGGTCAGAGGTCAGTCACACACGTAATTAATAACTCCTCTCTTGAACAGTGAATAATGAATGTCAAACAAGTTTAATGAAATATTTTTAAGTGTTTGTGCTCATGTGGCCGACTTCTTACATTCTTGGTGTAGGTAGCAACAGCAGATCTTCCCCCCTGTGGGGGTTGTATATAGAGGTCCTATAGAGACTTAGTTGGAAGAGAGTGCGGGACACTGGGATCGAGAGCGGGTCTGTGAAGAACATCTCAGCCAGGGAGAGACAGAGGTCTTAAGGTGTGATCTCTGAGGTTTTGTTCCATGTCCAAATTTCTTAACTTTTTGCCAGTGTTAGAGTAGGATTTATAAGTGGTGATTAGCATAAATTTGTTCTCAATAAACTCATGTTAAATTTCCCGTCTGTGTCAATTGTTGAATCCTCTTAGCCTTTTGGATATAGTGGCTGACAACCGTCCCATAATTAATGACAGTCATAGACAGTGCTCTCCAAGTCAAGCAATGTTTCTTGCCTCGATGCTTGATGTAGTCTCAATGGTCAAGGCAGATGGTGGCAGCGTATTAATCCTGTGTAGCATTTCCTTGTTTTGCAGTGTACCTTTGGTTCCGGTGTAACCATCATATGTCAGCTCATATTACCGTGTTCAATAACAGTGTTACCAAGTGCACTGATAGGAAGTGTTACTCAGGATATGTAGTGTTTACATTATTAGTTTAGTATCCATTATAGTGGTGTTACAATTACATTTTAGAGCAGTGTTACAACAGTCACAA
Source organism: Procambarus clarkii (assembly GCF_040958095.1). NCBI lineage: Eukaryota > Metazoa > Arthropoda > Malacostraca > Decapoda > Cambaridae > Procambarus > Procambarus clarkii. The sequence goes on from NC_091163.1 coordinate 39,158,751, forward strand.
GGTGTGTGTACAGTCACAAGGTGTGTATAGTCACAGGTGTGTATAGTCACAGGTGTGTATAGTCACAGGTGTGTATAGTCACAGGTGTGTACAGTCACAAGGTGTGTGTACAGTCACAAGGTGTGTATAGTCACAGGTGTGTGTCCACTCACAGGATGAGTGGCGCTGCCCAATACTGTCACTATGGCGGTGTGTCCACTCACAGGATGAGTGACGCTGCCCAATACTGTCACTATGGCGGTGTGTCTACTCACAGGATGAGTGGCGCTGCCCAATACTGTCACTATGGCGGTGTGTCCACTCACAGGATGAGTGGCGCTGCCAGGTACTGGACTCGGGGTAAAGAAGGGGGGGTCCCAATGACAGCCCAAAATTCAAAACTCTAAGGTGATTGCACGTCACTTTTCAATATTTTGACTCTTACCTGCACCACCACCACTGACCACCATGGTACACCACCACCACCACCACCACTGACCACCATGGTACACCACCACCACCACCACTGACCACCATGGTACACCACCACCACCACCACTGACCACCATGGTACACCACCACCACCACCACTGACCACCATGGTACACCACCACCACCACCACTGACCACCATGGTACACCACCACCACCACCACCACTGACCACCATGGTACACCACCACCACCGCCACTGACCACCATGGTACACCACCACCACCACCACCACTGACCACCATGGTACACCACCACCACCACCACCACTGACCACCATGGTACACCACCACCACCACTGACCACCATGGTACACCACCACCACCACTGACCACCATGGTACACCACCACCACCACTGACCACCATGGTACACCACCACCACCACTGACCACCATGGTACACCACCACCACCACTGACCATCATGGTACACCACCACCACCACTGACCACCATGGTACACCACCACCACCACCACTGACCACCATGGTACACCACCACCACCACCACTGACCATCATGGTACACCACCACCACCACCACTGACCATCATGGTACACCACCACCACCACATCTGACCACCATGGTACACCACCACCACCACCACTGACCACCATGGTACACCACCACCACCACTGACCACCATGGTACACCACCACCACCACTGACCACCATGGTACACCACCACCACCACCACCACCACTGATCACCATGGTACACCACCACCACCACCACCACTGATCACCATGGTACACCACCACCACCACCACTGACCACCATGGTACACCACCACCACCACCACCACTGACCACCATGGTACACCACCACCACCACTGACCACCATGGTACACCACCACCACCACCACTGACCACCATGGTACACCACCACCACCACTGACCATCATGGTACACCACCACCACCACTGACCACCATGGTACACCACCACCACCACTGATCACCATGGTACACCACCACCACCACCACTGACCACCATGGTACACCACCACCACCACCACTGACCACCATGGTACACCACCACCACCACTGACCACCATGGTACACCACCACCACCACTGACCACCATGGTACACCACCACCACCACCACTGACCACCATGGTACACCACCACCACCACCACTGACCACCATGGTACACCACCACCACCACCACTGACCACCATGGTACACCACCACCACCACTGACCATCATGGTACACCACCACCACCACTGACCACCATGGTACACCACCACCACCACCACTGACCACCATGGTACACCACCACCACCACCACTGACCACCATGGTACACCACCACCACCACCACCACCACTGATCACCATGGTACCCCACCACCACCACCACTGACCACCATGGTACACCACCACCACCACCACCACTGACCACCATGGTACACCACCACCACCACCACTGATCACCATGGTACACCACCACCACCACCACTGACCACCATGGTACACCACCACCACCACCACTGACCACCATGGTACACCACCACCACTGACCACCATGGTACACCACCACCACCACTGACCATCATGGTACACCACCACCACCACTGATCACCATGGTACACCACCACCACCACTGATCACCATGGTACACCACCACCACCACCACTGACCACCATGGTACACCACCACCACCACCACTGACCACCATGGTACACCACCACCACTGACCACCATGGTACACCACCACCACTGACCACCATGGTACACCACCACCACTGACCACCATGGTACACCACCACCACCACCACTGACCACCATGGTACACCACCACCACCACCACTGACCACCATGGTACACCACCACCACCACTGACCACCATGGTACACCACCACCACCACCACTGACCACCATGGTACACCACCACCACTGACCACCATGGTACACCACCACCACCACTGACCACCATGGTACACCACCACCACCACTGACCACCATGGTACACCACCACCACCACTGACCACCATGGTACACCACCACCACCACTGACCATCATGGTACACCACCACCACCACCACTGACCACCATGGTACACCACCACCACCACCACTGACCACCATGGTACACCACCACCACCACCACCACTGACCACCATGGTACACCACCACCACCACCACCACTGACCACCATGGTACACCACCACCACCACTGACCACCATGGTACACCACCACCACCACCACCACTGATCACCATGGTACACCACCACCACCACCACTGACCACCATGGTACACCACCACCACCACTGACCACCATGGTACACCACCACCACCACCACCACTGACCACCATGGTACACCACCACCACCACCACCACTGACCACCATGGTACACCACCACCACCACCACCACTGACCACCATGGTACACCACCACCACCACTGACCATCATGGTACACCACCACCACCACTGACCACCATGGTACACCACCACCACCACTGATCACCATGGTACACCACCACCACCACCACTGACCACCATGGTACACCACCACCACCACCACTGACCACCATGGTACACCACCACCACCACCACTGACCACCATGGTACACCACCACCACCACCACTGACCACCATGGTACACCACCACCACTGACCACCATGGTACACCACCACCACCACTGACCACCATGGTACACCACCACCACCACCACCACCACTGACCACCATGGTACACCACCACCACCACCACTGACCACCATGGTACACCACCACCACCACCACTGACCACCATGGTACACCACCACCACCACCACTGACCACCATGGTACACCACCACCACTGACCACCATGGTACACCACCACCACCACCACTGACCACCATGGTACACCACCACCACCACCACTGACCACCATGGTACACCACCACCACCACCACTGACCACCATGGTACACCACCACCACCACCACTGACCACCATGGTACACCACCACCACCACCACTGACCATCATGGTACACCACCACCACCACTGACCACCATGGTACACCACCACCACCACCACTGACCACCATGGTACACCACCACCACCACCACTGACCACCATGGTACACCACCACCACCACCACTGACCACCATGGTACACCACCACCACCACCACTGACCACCATGGTACACCACCACCACCACCACTGACCACCATGGTACACCACCACCACCACCACTGACCACCATGGTACACCACCACCACCACCACTGACCACCATGGTACACCACCACCACCACCACCACTGGTGCCAAGGGCTCAGTGCGGCACCTAAAGGGACCCGCGTGCCACCATCCTCGCCTATATTTGGCATAGAGCGGCCAGCGGCCCTCCCTCCCCCCCCTTGTGTACCTGCCTCATTCTACCCCCCTTGTGTACCTGCCTCATTCTACCCCCCTTGTGTACCTGCCTCATTCTACCCCCCTTGTGTACCTGCCTCATTCTACCCCCCTCTTGTGTACCTGCCTCATTCTTCCCCCTCTTGTATACCTGCCTCATTCTACCCCCCTCTTGTGTACCTGCCTCATTCTACCCCCCTTGTGTACCTGCCTCATTCTACCCCCCTTGTGTACCTGCCTCATTCTACCCCCCTTGTGTACCTGCCTCATTCTACCCCCTTGTGTACCTGCCTCATTCTACCACCCTTTGTACCTGCCTCATTCTATCCCCCTTTGTACCTGCTTCATTCTACCCCCCTTGTTTACCTGCCTCATTCTACCCCCCTTGTGTACCTGCCTCATTCTACCCCCCTTGTGTACCTGCCTCATTCTACCCCCCCCCCCTTGTGTACCTGCCTCATTCTACCCCCCCCCCTTGTGTACCTGCCTCATTCTACCCCCCTTGTGTACCTGCCTCATTCTACCCCCCTTGTGTACCTGCCTCATTCTAACCCCCTCTTGTGTACCTGCCTCATTCTACCCCCCCTTGTGTACCTGCCTCATTCTACCCCCCTTGTTTACCTGCCTCATCCTACCCCCCTTGTTTACCTGCCTCATTCTACCCCCCCTTGTGTACCTGCCTCATTCTACCCCCTTGTGTACCTGCCTCATTCTACCCCCCCCTTGTGTACCTGCCTCATTCTACTCCCCTTGTGTACCTGCCTCATTCTACTCCCCTTGTGTACCTGCCTCATTCTACTCCCCTTGTGTACCTGCCTCATCCTACCCCCCCCCCCTTGTGTACCTGCCTCATCCTACCCCCCCCCTTGTGTACCTGCCTCATCCTACCCCCCCCCCCTTGTGTACCTGCCTCATCCTACCCCCCCCCCCTTGTGTACCTGCCTCATCCTACCCCCCCCTTGTGTACCTGCCTCATTCTACCACCCTTGTGTACCTGCCTCATCCTACCCCCCCCCCCTTGTGAGTGACCTGAGTCCCCACATAAGGGGCATATAGAGACTGCACTTTAGCACTTGAGGGGACCATGCCTAAATCTCCAGCACCTGTTGTAGAGTGAAGGAGAAGGAATGTTGTCCTGAACTGAGCATTTGGCGCCAGCGAGAATTACAGAAGAGACCCAGTATTAAAAGTGATCTTCACAACTCGGAGGGGCTGACGACGACGACCACGAGGAGGTCGAGTGACCGTATTAACCTGGAGGAGAGAATGGTCTTGGGCCTCAATGATATGTTTAATGTCCTCGTGGCAGTCTTACACGTCCCGAACACCAGTTACCAACATGGTGGTGGAGGATAACAGTGCCAACACTGGCGTGTAACCGGGCAGTTTTGGTGCACCAAATTGTGTTCTCCCAGATGCTGGAGGAGGAGGCTAAGCAGGCAGCTGCTGCCTGATAAAGAGCAGCAGCGTCACGTGTACCAGTACTGGGTTAAAGTAACAAAGGTGTCCACTCAATAGTGGTGGCAGGGGAGCAGAGAGTGGTAGTCGGAGGGTCAGTGAAGCAGCTTAGTCTGGGCCCACTGTAGCGCGGGCTGATGCCTGGTGTGCCATCACTGTAGCGCGGGCTGATGCCTGGTGTGCCATCACTGTAGCGCGGGCTGATGCCTGGTGTGCCATCACTGTAGCGCGGGCTGATGCCTAGTGTGCCATCACTGTAGCGCGGACTGATGCCTGGTGTGCCATCACTGTAGCGCGGGCTGATGCCTGGTGTGCCATCACTGTAGCGCGGGCTGATGCCTGGTGTGCCATCACTGTAGCGCGGGCTGATGCCTAGTGTGCCATCACTGTAGCGCGGGCTGATGCCTGGGTGCCATCACTGTAGCGCGGACTGATGCCTGGTGTGCCATCACTGTAGCGCGGACTGATGCCTGGTGTGCCATCACTGTAGCGCGGGCTGATGCCTGGTGTGCCATCACTGTAGCGCGGGCTGATGCCTGGTGTGCCATCACTGTAGCGCGGGCTGATGCCTGGTGTGCCATCACTGTAGCGCGGGCTGATGCCTGGTGTGCCATCACTGCAGCGCGGGCTGATGCCTGGTGTGCCATCACTGTAGCGCGGGCTGATGCCTGGTGTGCCATCACTGTAGCGCGGCCTGATGCCTGGTGTGCCATCACTGTAGCGCGGGCTGATGCCTGGTGTGCCATCACTGTAGCGCGGGCTGATGCCTGGTGTGCCATCACTGTAGCGCGGGCTGATGCCTGGGTGCCATCACTGTAGCGCGGGCTGATGCCTGGTGTGCCATCACTGTAGCGCGGGCTGATGCCTGGTGTGCCATCACTGTAGCGCGGGCTGATGCCTGGTGTGCCATCACTGTAGCGCGGACTGATGCCTGGTGTGCCATCACTGTAGCGCTGATGCCTGGTGTGCCATCACTGTAGCGCGGGCTGATGCCTGGTGTGCCATCACTGTAGCGCGGGCTGATGCCTGGTGTGCCATCACTGTAGCGCGGACTGATGCCTGGTGTGCCATCACTGTAGCGCGGGCTGATGCCTGGTGTGCCATCACTGTAGCGCGGGCTGATGCCTGGTGTGCCATCACTGTAGCGCGGACTGATGCCTGGTGTGCCATCACTGTAGCGCGGGCTGATGCCTGGTGTGCCATCACTGTAGCGCGGGCTGATGCCTGGTGTGCCATCACTGTAGCGCGGACTGATGCCTGGTGTGCCATCACTGTAGCGCTGATGCCTGGTGTGCCATCACTGTAGCGCGGGCTGATGCCTGGTGTGCCATCACTGTAGCGCGGACTGATGCCTGGTGTGCCATCACTGTAGCGCTGATGCCTGGTGTGCCATCACTGTAGCGCTGATGCCTGGTGTGCCATCACTGTAGCGCGGGCTGATGCCTGGTGTGCCATCACTGTAGCGCGGGCTGATGCCTGGTGTGCCATCACTGTAGCGCGGACTGATGCCTGGTGTGCCATCACTGTAGCGCGGGCTGATGCCTGGTGTGCCATCACTGTAGCGCGGGCTGATGCCTGGTGTGCCATCACTGTAGCGCGGGCTGATGCCTGGTGTGCCATCACTGTAGCGCGGACTGATGCCTGGTGTGCCATCACTGTAGCGCTGATGCCTGGTGTGCCATCACTGTAGCGCTGATGCCTGGTGTGCCATCACTGTAGCGCGGGCTGATGCCTGGTGTGCCATCACTGTAGCGCGGGCTGATGCCTGGTGTGCCATCACTGTAGCGCGGACTGATGCCTGGTGTGCCATCACTGTAGCGCGGGCTGATGCCTGGTGTGCCATCACTGTAGCGCGGGCTGATGCCTGGTGTGCCATCACTGTAGCGCGGACTGATGCCTGGTGTGCCATCACTGTAGCGCGGGCTGATGCCTGGTGTGCCATCACTGTAGCGTGGACTGATGCCTGGTGTGCCATCACTGTAGCGCGGGCTGATGCCTGGTGTGCCATCACTGTAGCGCGGGCTGATGCCTGGTGTGCCATCACTGTAGCGCGGGCTGATGCCTGGTGTGCCATCACTGTAGCGCGGACTGATGCCTGGTGTGCCATCACTGTAGCGCGGGCTGATGCCTGGTGTGCCATCACTGTAGCGCGGGCTGATGCCTTGTGTGCCATCACTGTAGCGCGGACTGATGCCTGGTGTGCCATCACTGTAGCGCGGGCTGATGCCTGGTGTGCCATCACTGTAGCGCGGGCTGATGCCTGGTGTGCCATCACTGTAGCGCGGGCTGATGCCTGGTGTGCCATCACTGTAGCGCGGGCTGATGCCTGGTGTGCCATCACTGTAGCGCGGGCTGATGCCTGGTGTGCCATCACTGTAGCGCGGGCTGATGCCTGGTGTGCCATCACTGTAGCGCTGATGCCTGGTGTGCCATCACTGTAGCGCGGGCTGATGCCTGGTGTGCCATCACTGTAGCGCGGGCTGATGCCTGGTGTGCCATCACTGTAGCGCGGGCTGATGCCTGGTGTGCCATCACTGTAGCGCGGGCTGATGCCTGGTGTGCCATCACTGTAGCGCTGATGCCTGGTGTGCCATCACTGTAGCGCGGGCTGATGCCTGGTGTGCCATCACTGTAGCGCGGGCTGATGCCTGGTGTGCCATCACTGTAGCGCGGACTGATGCCTGGTGTGCCATCACTGTAGCGCGGGCTGATGCCTTGTGTGCCATCACTGTAGCGCGGGCTGATGCCTTGTGTGCCATCACTGTAGCGCGGACTGATGCCTGGTGTGCCATCACTGTAGCGCGGGCTGATGCCTGGTGTGCCATCACTGTAGCGCGGGCTGATGCCTGGTGTGCCATCACTGTAGCGCGGGCTGATGCCTGGTGTGCCATCACTGTAGCGCGGGCTGATGCCTGGTGTGCCATCACTGTAGCGCGGGCTGATGCCTGGTGTGCCATCACTGTAGCGCTGATGCCTGGTGTGCCATCACTGTAGCGCGGGCTGATGCCTGGTGTGCCATCACTGTAGCGCGGGCTGATGCCTGGTGTGCCATCACTGTAGCGCGGGCTGATGCCTGGTGTGCCATCACTGTAGCGCTGATGCCTGGTGTGCCATCACTGTAGCGCGGGCTGATGCCTGGTGTGCCATCACTGTAGCGCGGGCTGATGCCTGGTGTGCCATCACTGTAGCGCGGACTGATGCTTGGTGTGCCATCACTGTAGCGCGGACTGATGCCTGGTGTGCCATCACTGTAGCGCGGACTGATGCCTGGTGTGCCATCACTGTAGCGCGGACTGATGCCTGGTGTGCCATCACTGTAGCGCGGACTGATGCCTGGTGTGCCATCACTGTAGCGCGGACTGATGCCTGGTGTGCCATCACTGCTCGACTCCGGGGCCACACCATGAGCCTGGGTAAGACAAGTCGGTTCAGTTTCCACAGAGCATCCAGTCTAAAAGTCTGGGACCCGGAGCCAAGGGATACCACCTGCCAGGGAGGGCGAGCGATGGCCAAGGGACAGATTCACCAAAGCACTTACGTAAACACTTACGAACCTGTACATCTTTTCTCAGTCTTTGGAGGCTTTGTTTACAATTATTAAACAGTTAATGAACTCCGAAGAACCAGGAGGCTGTTTATAATAATAACAACAGTTGATATGTAAGTTTTCATGCTTGTAAACTGTTAATAAATGTAACCAAAGCCGTCAAAGATTGAGGAAAGATGTACACGTTCGTAAGTACTTGCGTAAGTGCTTTCGTAAATCTGGCCCCAGTGCAGGAAGGGTGCGTCGTCCCCAGCGGTGCTCCCCTGTTAACAGGGAAGTCCTACTGCCTCATACTTTCTACCACACTGGTGCAGAGTCATCATTCTCCCTGGACACCCCAGTCATCCACAGGGGGCAGCCCCTCCAGCGGGAGGTCCGTTGACAAGAGCGCTACGCTTGTGTCCCATGTACAAGAGCCAGAGAGCCAGAGAGAGAGAGAGAGCAGAGGGCCAAGACACCGTCACCGCCCCAGGGACACTCCAGGGTCTACCAGCCTACAAATATCGTCACCGCCCCAGGGACACTCCAGGGTCTACCAGCCTACAAATATCGTCACCGCCCCAGGGACACTCCAGGGTCTACCAGCCTACAAATATCGTCACCTCAGACACAGTTTTGTCATAATGTGTGATAAAGTATATTACTGCACTTGGTTTTTTTTATTTACGTTGACATTTAAGAGTCAATAATCGTACTTGACCCTAACACCAGGGCTGACCCTAACACCAGGGCTGACCCTAACACCAGGGCTGACCCTAACACCAGGGCTGACCCTAACACCAGGGCTGACCCTAACACCAGGGCTGACCCTAACACCAGGGCTGACCCTAACACCAGGGCTGACCCTAACACCAGGGCTGACCCTAACACCAGGGCTGACCCTAACACCAGGGCTGACCCTAACACCAGGGCTGACCCTAACACCAGGGCTGACCCTAACACCAGGGCTGACCCTAACACCAGGGCTGACCCTAACACCAGGGCTGACCCTAACACCAGGGCTGACCCTAACACCAGGGCTGACCCTAACACCAGGGCTGACCCTAACACCAGGGCTGAAGCTAACACCAGGGCTGACCCTAACACCAGGGCTGACCCTAACACCAGGGCTGACCCTAACACCAGGGCTGACCCTAACACCAGGGCTGACCCTAACACCAGGGCTGACCCTAACACCAGGGCTGACCCTAACACCAGGGCTGACCCTAACACCAGGGCTGAAGCTAACACCAGGGCTGAAGCTAACACCAGGGCTGACCCTAACACCAGGGCTGACCCTAACACCAGGGCTGACCCTAACACCAGGGCTGACCCTAACACCAGGGCTGACCCTAACACCAGGGCTGACCCTAACACCAGGGCTGACCCTAACACCAGGGCTGACCCTAACACCAGGGCTGACCCTAACACCAGGGCTGACCCTAACACCAGGGCTGACCCTAACACCAGGGCTGACCCTAACACCAGGGCTGACCCTAACACCAGGGCTGAAGCTAACACCAGGGCTGACCCTAACACCAGGGCTGACCCTAACACCAGGGCTGACCCTAACACCAGGGCTGACCCTAACACCAGGGCTGACCCTAACACCAGGGCTGACCCTAACACCAGGGCTGAAGCTAACACCAGGGCTGACCCTAACACCAGGGCTGACCCTAACACCAGGGCTGACCCTAACACCAGGGCTGAAGCTAACACCAGGGCTGACCCTAACACCAGGGCTGACCCTAACACCAGGGCTGAAGCTAACACCAGGGCTGACGCTAACACCAGGGCTGACCCTAACACCAGGGCTGACCCTAACACCAGGGCTGACCCTAACACCAGGGCTGACCCTAACACCAGGGCTGAAGCTAACACCAGGGCTGAAGCTAACACCAGGGCTGAAGCTAACACCAGGGCTGAAGCTAACACCAGGGCTGAAGCTAACACCAGGGCTGAAGCTAACACCAGGGCTGACCCTAACACCAGGGCTGACCCTAACACCAGGGCTGACCCTAACACCAGGGCTGACCCTAACACCAGGGCTGACCCTAACACCAGGGCTGACCCTAACACCAGGGCTGACCCTAACACCAGGGCTGACCCTAACACCAGGGCTGACCCTAACACCAGGGCTGACCCTAACACCAGGGCTGACCCTAACACCAGGGCTGAAGCTAACACCAGGGCTGAAGCTAACACCAGGGCTGACCCTAACACCAGGGCTGACCCTAACACCAGGGCTGACCCTAACACCAGGGCTGACCCTAACACCAGGGCTGAAGCTAACACCAGGGCTGACCCTAACACCAGGGCTGACCCTAACACCAGGGCTGACCCTAACACCAGGGCTGACCCTAACACCAGGGCTGACCCTAACACCAGGGCTGAAGCTAACACCAGGGCTGACCCTAACACCAGGGCTGACCCTAACACCAGGGCTGACCCTAACACCAGGGCTGACCCTAACACCAGGGCTGACCCTAACACCAGGGCTGACCCTAACACCAGGGCTGACCCTAACACCAGGGCTGACCCTAACACCAGGGCTGACCCTAACACCAGGGCTGACCCTAACACCAGGGCTGACCCTAACACCAGGGCTGACCCTAACACCAGGGCTGACCCTAACACCAGGGCTGACCCTAACACCAGGGCTGACCCTAACACCAGGGCTGAAGCTAACACCAGGGCTGAAGCTAACACCAGGGCTGACCCTAACACCAGGGCTGACCCTAACACCAGGGCTGACCCTAACACCAGGGCTGACCCTAACACCAGGGCTGACCCTAACACCAGGGCTGACCCTAACACCAGGGCTGACCCTAACACCAGGGCTGACCCTAACACCAGGGCTGACCCTAACACCAGGGCTGACCCTAACACCAGGGCTGACCCTAACACCAGGGCTGACCCTAACACCAGGGCTGAAGCTAACACCAGGGCTGAAGCTAATCTCACATTTAACGTTGTAATTCATGGGTTAACCATTGTGTCTGTGTTAAATACAGCATACACGATGTTGTATCCCAACCTGTCGTCCAAGAATGATACCCAATACCACTAAGGTTTCACAAACAAACACAAATGGTCTGGTTGTAGCCAAACAGTCGTCTTTACTACTGATTGTGCCCACGAGCAGGACAACAACAGATTAAAATTTCCTAGGCTTAGTATTTCACATACATGTACCAAGGTATACCTTGAGGTTATCTTGAGGTGATTTCGGGGCTTAGTGTCCCCGCGGCCCGGTCCTCGACCAGGCCTCCACCCCAAGGAAGCAGCACGTAGCAGCTGTCTAACTCCCAGGTACCTATTTACTGCTAAGTAACAGGGGAATCAGGGTGAAAGAAACATTTTGCCCATTTGTCTCTGCCACCAGCGGGGATCGAACCCGGAACCTCAGGACTACGAATCCGAAGCGCTGTCCACCCAGCTGTTAGGCGCGCTTAAGTAGGCCTAAGATGACACATATATGACCAAGGTTTAAGCCTAGGAGAGACAAGGTTGAGTTAGTGTTACACTGTGGGTCAAGACAGTATTACACTGTGGGTCAAGACAGTGTTACACTGTGGGTCAAGACAGTGTTACACTGTGGGTCAAGACAGTGTTACACTGTGGGTCAAGACAGTGTTACACTGTGGGTCAAGACAGTGTTACACTGTGGGTCAAGACAGTGTTACACTGTGGGTCAAGACAGTGTTACACTGTGGGTCAAGACAGTGTTACACTGTGGGTCAAGACAGTGTTGTACTGTGGGTCAAGACAGTGTTACACTGTGGGTCAAGACAGTGTTACACTGTGGGTCAAGACAGTGTTGCTGTATGGGTCAAGACAGTGTTACACTGTGGGTCAAGACAGTGTTGCACTGTGGGTCAAGACAGTGTTGTACTGTGGGTCAAGACAGTGTTACACTGTGGGTCAAGACAGTGTTACACTGTGGGTCAAGACAGTGTTGCTGTATGGGTCAAGACAGTGTTACACTGTGGGTCAAGACAGTGTTGCACTGTGGGTCAAGACAGTGTTGTACTGTGGGTCAAGACAGTGTTACACTGTGGGTCAAGACAGTGTTACACTGTGGGTCAAGACAGTGTTGCTGTATGGGTCAAGACAGTGTTACACTGTGGGTCAAGACAGTGTTGCACTGTGGGTCAAGACAGTGTTGCACTGTGGGTCAAGACAGTGTTGTACTGTGGGTCAAGACAGTGTTACACTGTGGGTCAAGACAGTGTTACACTGTGGGTCAAGACAGTGTTGCTGTATGGGTCAAGACAGTGTTACACTGTGGGTCAAGACAGTGTTACACTGTGGGTCAAGACAGTGTTACACTGTGGGTCAAGACAGTGTTGTACTGTGGGTCAAGACAGTGTTGCTGTATGGGTCAAGACAGTGTTACACTGTGGGTCAAGACAGTGTTACACTGTGGGTCAAGACAGTGTTGCTGTATGGGTCAAGACAGTGTTACACTGTGGGTCAAGACAGTGTTACACTGTGGGTCAAGACAGTGTTGTACTGTGGGTCAAGACAGTGTTGCTGTATGGGTCAAGACAGTGTTACACTGTGGGTCAAGACAGTGTTGCACTGTGGGTCAAGACAGTGTTGCTGTATGGGTCAAGACAGTGTTACACTGTGGGTCAAGACAGTGTTACACTGTGGGTCAAGACAGTGTTACACTGTGGGTCAAGACAGTGTTGTACTGTGGGTCAAGACAGTGTTACACTGTGGGTCAAGACAGTGTTACACTGTGGGTCAAGACAGTGTTGCTGTATGGGTCAAGACAGTGTTACACTGTGGGTCAAGACAGTGTTGCTGTATGGGTCAAGACAGTGTTGCACTGTGGGTCAAGACAGTGTTACACTGTGGGTCAAGACAGTGTTGCTGTATGGGTCAAGACAGTGTTGTACTGTGGGTCAAGACAGTGTTGCTGTATGGGTCAAGACAGTGTTGTACTGTGGGTCAAGACAGTGTTGCTGTATGGGTCAAGACAGTGTTACACTGTGGGTCAAGACAGTGTTGCTGTATGGGTCAAGACAGTGTTGCACTGTGGGTCAAGACAGTGTTACACTGTGGGTCAAGACAGTGTTGCTGTATGGGTCAAGACAGTGTTGTACTGTGGGTCAAGACAGTGTTGTACTGTGGGTCAAGACAGTGTTACACTGTGGGTCAAGACAGTGTTGCACTGTGGGTCAAGACAGTGTTGTACTGTGGGTCAAGACAGTGTTGTACTGTGGGTCAAGACAGTGTTACACTGTGGGTCAAGACAGTGTTACACTGTGGGTCAAGACAGTGTTACACTGTGGGTCAAGACAGTGTTGCTGTATGGGTCAAGACAGTGTTACACTGTGGGTCAAGACAGTGTTGCACTGTGGGTCAAGACAGTGTTACACTGTGGGTCAAGACAGTGTTGTACTGTGGGTCAAGACAGTGTTGTACTGTGGGTCAAGACAGTGTTGTACTGTGGGTCAAGACAGTGTTACACTGTGGGTCAAGACAGTGTTACACTGTGGGTCAAGACAGTGTTACACTGTGGGTCAAGACAGTGTTGTACTGTGGGTCAAGACAGTGTTGTACTGTGGGTCAAGACAGTGTTACACTGTGGGTCAAGACAGTGTTACACTGTGGGTCAAGACAGTGTTACACTGTGGGTCAAGACAGTGTTGCACTGTGGGTCAAGACAGTGTTACACTGTGGGTCAAGACAGTGTTGCACTGTGGGTCAAGACAGTGTTACACTGTGGGTCAAGACAGTGTTGCTGTATGGGTCAAGACAGTGTTACACTGTGGGTCAAGACAGTGTTGCACTGTGGGTCAAGACAGTGTTACACTGTGGGTCAAGACAGTGTTACACTGTGGGTCAAGACAGTGTTGCTGTATGGGTCAAGACAGTGTTGTACTGTGGGTCAAGACAGTGTTGCTGTATGGGTCAAGACAGTGTTGTACTGTGGGTCAAGACAGTGTTGCTGTATGGGTCAAGACAGTGTTGTACTGTGGGTCAAGACAGTGTTGCTGTATGGGTCAAGACAGTGTTGCACTGTGGGTCAAGACAGTGTTGTACTGTGGGTCAAGACAGTGTTACACTGTGGGTCAAGACAGTGTTACACTGTGGGTCAAGACAGTGTTACACTGTGGGTCAAGACAGTGTTGCTGTATGGGTCAAGACAGTGTTACACTGTGGGTCAAGACAGTGTTGCACTGTGGGTCAAGACAGTGTTACACTGTGGGTCAAGACAGTGTTGTACTGTGGGTCAAGACAGTGTTGTACTGTGGGTCAAGACAGTGTTGTACTGTGGGTCAAGACAGTGTTACACTGTGGGTCAAGACAGTGTTACACTGTGGGTCAAGACAGTGTTACACTGTGGGTCAAGACAGTGTTGTACTGTGGGTCAAGACAGTGTTGTACTGTGGGTCAAGACAGTGTTACACTGTGGGTCAAGACAGTGTTACACTGTGGGTCAAGACAGTGTTACACTGTGGGTCAAGACAGTGTTGCTGTATGGGTCAAGACAGTGTTACACTGTGGGTCAAGACAGTGTTGCACTGTGGGTCAAGACAGTGTTACACTGTGGGTCAAGACAGTGTTGCACTGTGGGTCAAGACAGTGTTGTACTGTGGGTCAAGACAGTGTTGCACTGTGGGTCAAGACAGTGTTGCTGTATGGGTCAAGACAGTGTTGCTGTATGGGTCAAGACAGTGTTACACTGTGGGTCAAGACAGTGTTACACTGTGGGTCAAGACAGTGTTACACTGTGGGTCAAGACAGTGTTACACTGTGGGTCAAGACAGTGTTGCACTGTGGGTCAAGACAGTGTTGCACTGTGGGTCAAGACAGTGTTGCACTGTGGGTCAAGACAGTGTTGCTGTATGGGTCAAGACAGTGTTGCTGTATGGGTCAAGACAGTGTTGCACTATGGGTCAATACAGTGTTGTAACCAAGTGTTTCCTACCCCTCAGGACGGTCTGGGACGGGACGACTACCTGGGCGGGGGATCCTCCAGTCAGTCGGACTCCTCGTCGCCGCCCACGCCCACGGCCACGCCCACACCCACGGTCAGCCAGGCTGGCACTCACACGGCCGCCCATAACGCCGCCCTCAGCCAGGCCTTGCCAGTACAGCTGCCCCCAGGACTGGTCCTCACGCCCTCTGTTGCAGGTGGGTCCTTACACTGTGTTTACACTGTGTTTACACTGTGTTTACACTGTGTTTACACTGTGTTTACACTGTGTTTACACTGTGTTTACACTGTGTTTACACCGTGTTTATACCGTGTTTACACCGTGTTTACACCGTGTTTACACCGTGTTTATACTGTGTTTACACTGTGCTTAAATCATGAAGTAGTCATAGACATACACCATACCCACACAATACACACACCATACCCACACTGTACATACACCATACCCACACTGTACATACACCATACCCACACTGTACATACACCATACCCACACTATACCCACACAATACACACACCATACATACACCATACCCACACTGTACATACACCATACCCACACTGTACATACACCATACCCACACTATACCCACACAATACACACACCATACATACACCATACCCACACTGTACATACACCATACCCACACTGTACATACACCATACCCACACTATACCCACACAATACACACACCATACATACACCATACCCACACTGTACATACACCATACCCACACTGTACATACACCATACCCACACTATACCCACACAATACACACACCATACATACACCATACCCACACTGTACATACACCATACCCACACTATTGTAACACCACTCTATTGTAACACCACCCTAAAATGTACCACTATAATGGAACACCACTATAATGGAACCCTAAACTATCCTGAGTAACACTTCCCCATTGGTTGCACTTGGTAACACTTATGGGCTGACATATGATGATTACACCGGGACTACAAAGTACACTGCCAACAAGGAGATGCTAACACAGGATGAAATACGCTGCCACCATCTGCCTTTGACCATTGAAACTATATCAAGCAACGAGGCAAGAAACATTGCTTGACTTGGAGAGTACTTTCTATGACTGTCATTAATTATGAAAACGGTTGTCAGCCACTATATCCAAAAGGCTAAGAGGATTCAACAATTGACACAGACGGGAAATTTAACGAGTTTATTGAGACCAAAATTATGTCAATCACTACTTATAAATGCTACACTAACACTGGCAAAAAGTTAAGAAATTTGGACATGGAACAAAAACTCAGAGATCACACACATTACCTTAAGCTATCTCTCTCCCGGGCTGAGATGTTCTTCACAGCCCCGCTTTCGATCCCGGTGTACCGCCCTCTCCCCTTCCTATGTTCCTACAGGCCCTCTATATACAACCCCCCACAGGGGGGAGGGGGGAGATCTGCTGTTGCTACCCACCAAAAGTGTACAAACACTCAAGAAATATTTCAATAAGCTTGTTTGACATTCACCATACACTCTTCAAGAGAGGAGTTATTAATTACGTGTGTGACTGACCTCTGACCTGGCCAAAAGGGGGAGATCCAGGGATGTTTACACATAAGAATCTGGAGTTTAATTTCCTTGCATGAAATATTACATACTTGAAACTATGCTGACTAAGACTAACCCAGGAATTTTTAATCAATATACAAGATAAACCGGAGGTCATCTGGGCTGACCTCTTGGAGAAGACTTCCCTGGGTGTGAACTCTAAGGGGGGGGGGGTCCTGGGTGTTACAGCTCCCTTTCCCCGGAGTTAAGACAAAATCGGGTGTATGATAATTAAGCACAATTTTGTCTTATCCTAACTCATCCAAAATACCACAACTAACCCTAAAAAGAAAAAAAAAAATTGCCAGTGACATAATGATAAAAGTAAGCTAACTAAATTAACATGAAGCAAAGTACATTATACAGTTATACTGCAGTAAGAACAAAACATAAATGTATAATGAAAGAAACAAAAGTACAAAAAAAATCTTGGCAAAAGTACAAGCAATGATACCGTCACACATGATACGATTCCGATATCCTAATATGACAATAAAGTATCAATGAAAAAAACAAATCCCACCGCTGCCACCATTGTAACACCACTCTATTGTAACACCACCCTAAAATGTACCACTATAATGGAACACCACTATAATGGAACCCTAAACTATCCTGAGTAACACTTCCCCATTGGTTGCACTTGGTAACACTTATGGGCTGACATATGATGATTACACCGGGACTACAAAGTACACTGCCAACAAGGAGATGCTAACACAGGATGAAATACGCTGCCACCATCTGCCTTTGACCATTGAAACTATATCAAGCAACGAGGCAAGAAACATTGCTTGACTTGGAGAGTACTTTCTATGACTGTCATTAATTATGAAAACGGTTGTCAGCCACTATATCCAAAAGGCTAAGAGGATTCAACAATTGACACAGACGGGAAATTTAACGAGTTTATTGAGACCAAAATTATGTCAATCACTACTTATAAATGCTACACTAACACTGGCAAAAAGTTAAGAAATTTGGACATGGAACAAAAACTCAGAGATCACACACATTACCTTAAGCTATCTCTCTCCCAGGCTGAGATGTTCTTCACAGCCCCGCTTTCGATCCCGGTGTACCGCCCTCTCCCCTTCCTATGTTCCTACAGGCCCTCTATATACAACCCCCCACAGGGGGGAGGGGGGAGATCTGCTGTTGCTACCCACCAAAAGTGTACAAACACTCAAGAAATATTTCAATAAGCTTGTTTGACATTCACCATACACTCTTCAAGAGAGGAGTTATTAATTACGTGTGTGACTGACCTCTGACCTGGCCAAAAGGGGGAGATCCAGGGATGTTTACACATAAGAATCTGGAGTTTAATTTCCTTGCATGAAATATTACATACTTGAAACTATGCTGACTAAGACTAACCCAGGAATTTTTAATCAATATACAAGATAAACCGGAGGTCATCTGGGCTGACCTCTTGGAGAAGACTTCCCTGGGTGTGAACTCTAAGGGGGGGGGGGGGTCCTGGGTGTTACACTATACCCACACAATACACACACCATACATACACCATACCCACACTATACATACACCATACCCACACTATACATACACCATACCCACACTATACATACACCATACCCACACTGTACATACACCATACCCACACTATACCCACACAATACACACACCATACATACACCATACCCACACTATACATACACCATACCCACACTATACCCACACAATACACACACCATACATACACCATACCCACACTATACATACACCATACCCACACTATACATACATCATACCCACACTATACACCCACTGTACACCATAAGCACCCAGGGTTATAAATTATATCATGATTTCCATGCCTTGAAATAATAGTTTAAAATATGTAATATATATATATATATATATATATATATATATATATATATATATATATATATATATATATATATATATATATATATATATATATATATATATATATATACTATAAAGTGTATATTTTTATATATAAAGTGTATATATATATATATATATATATATATATATATATATATAAAACCCTTGGATATACATAAGACCTTAGTAAACTTGGATTTTGTCATACTGGGTCCTAAAGTTTGGATAGAAGAGTTTACCCATAAGTTAAAGTTTTCTCTTATAGGATAGGGAGAAAATCCTAAATATTTGATGGTACACTTAAAAAGAATTGTGTAGGAGCTTGTCCTATGCTCTGCAAACACAGGTAATTAATGACGTGTAATAACAAGTAATTATCAAAAGAAGGCACCAAGCCGGGACGTAGCACCATCAAATGTGCAGGATATTCGAAAGGTGCTAAATATCACTAATGATGTGAATACGAGAATAAAAGCACATAAGGTGAACAATAAGAAAGGTATCTGATTCACCAAGAATTGTATCCAGGAACAAGTTACTGCAAATTTTGTCGGGAAGCAAGACAAACGCACGTCCTGGAAGTCTTGACATTCAACAAGGATATGCATGACAATAAGAGGGACAGTTCAGTTTGGATAATAAGGAGGAGGGTGGCGCTCCGTTAAGTGCCCGTGAGTTAAACTTGTATGGCCAAGACATAACCTCGCCAGAGCCAGTTCCCACCGCCGGTTACGGTGGTATTAGGAAGGCCATGGGGGCACACTACCTTTGAGATCATGCAGTTTCTTACCAGTAACAGAAGACCAGTGACTCTGCCAATGGGCAAGGATTGAAGAATGAATAACTGGGTAGAAGTCGGAATAAGGATAACCTTTACAGGAGATGGGAGAAGAGCGAATAGACCCCTTAGCTCCTTAGTGGCAGCGTCCGCACGCTCATTTAAGAACACACCAATATGACTGGGAATCCAGCAAACTCCACTGTCTTAAATCTGCTGGAGGTAGAAACAGCCAATGTTGAATTTCGACTACCACAGGATGGACTGGATTGAAGGACTCCAGAGCCATGAAGGCATTGTGAGAATCAACGACAACAAACGAAGATTGACAGCGAGAAAGCATTTGATGAAGAGTGTACAAACTAGCATAAAGTTCTGCCGTGAAGATCCTAGTCTCTGGAGACAGGCGACACATATAGGTGTGGTTAAGAAAACAAAGTAGTCTACACCTCTACAAGTAGCCTACGAGCGTAACCCGGTATGGTGCAGAGCATCAAGACGGCGATGAGTAGAAGAGCCAGACGAGTAAGCAAGACAATCATAATCAAGTTTAGACAGCACAAGAGAGGAGTGTAAAGAGAGGAGCGCGTATATATCAGCTCCCCAGGAAGTATGGGACAAGACCTTAAGTAAGTTAAGGACCTTAGAGCATTCAACTCTGAGGTAAGAGATATGGAGCGACCAAGACAAACGAGCGTCAATGATTAACCCCAAAAGCTTAGCAGAATCTGTGTACAAAAGGGGATTACCATAAAGCGACAAAGGGGGATGAAGAATGACCTGCTTCCAAAAAAAGTCATAGCACAAGTTTTAGTTGTAGAGAACTAAATGCCATGATTGGAGGCCTAGGACGACACGGCATCAGTCGCAAGTTGAAGCCGCCGTTGGAGGAAAGGTGAGCCATCACTGCGACAACAAAGATTAAGATCGTCAACATAGAGAGCTGAGAACATGCCAAAGGGAAGGGAGGAAAGAGGAACATTGAGGGCAACCAGAAAAAAGAGTAGTGCTCAGAACACTACCTTGAGGTATACCTTCATATTGCCGAAAGGAGACAGAGAGAGCGGCACCAAGCCTCACTCTAAAGGAAAGACTTGAGAGGAAGCTTTGGAAGTAGAGAGGGAGATTACCATGAAGTCCAAAAGAACGGAGTTGGGATAAAACATGGTATTTCCAGGCCTTTTCCAGGTATGCCTTTTCTAGGTAAAAAAAAACCAACAACGGAGGTCTTCGCAGCAAAGGCAGTACGAATATAGACCTCCAAGTTCACCAAAACATCAGTCATGCTGTGGCACTTGTGAAAACCAAATTGAGAAGGGGAGAGGTGGTGATAGTGTTCTAAGAACCACATTAGACGGACATTGACCATACGTTCATAGAGTTTGCAGACGCAACTCGTGAGGGTAATGGGGCGGAAATCCTTAGATGATGTCCCTAGAGACCCCTGGTTCCTGAATTGGAAGAACAACCACCTCAAGCCAGTCCTCAGGGACTGACGACGATTCCCAGATACGGTTATACAGATTCAGTAAATGCTGAAATGTGCATGGAAGAAGATGCCGATGCATCTCATAATGAATTTCATTGGAGCTCGCTGCTGTAGAAGAGGGTCAGGACAGACTGGAATTCAGAGAGAGAAGGGATCGTTATAGGAAAGCTGGAGATGTGTGTAAAAATCTAAGGGGCAGGATTCAAGAAGAGGCTTACAAATAAGGAAAGATGGAGGAAGATGAGAACTGGAGCTAACAGTCGAAAAGTGGGAACCCAGTTTGGTTGTGAACAACACTGGATCTGCCACAATAGAATCATGGAGTTGAATGACTGGTGAGACATGTGGAACAAACTTGCCCGTTATCTTACGGATTCTCTTCCAGATCTGGGGCAGAGGAGTGTCGGTCGTAATTGTGGAGACAAAAGATTTCCAACTCTCTCATTTAGCCCTACGGGCCACCACACTCACCTTCGGAAAAAAAAGAAAAGAAGCATCCTGTTGTTGGTATTAGTGTTTCTTCCAGCCTGCACACTCACAGCAGACAGCCTGAACACCGTCTGCATTCCTTCAGGAAAGGCACTTCCGAGTGCTCCGGGAGAAAGAGCGAGGAATAGAGCGGAGGGCATTGTCTAAGTTGGCGTCATGAAAAAGGAGGAGGGCCGAGGGAGAGGCACAGCGGAGAGGTCAGAAATAGTAGCAAGTAGGGCGAATAGAATCCAGTCAGCTTTGGCAAACTGCCACCTAGGGAAGGAGAAGGGAGGGTGAAAAGATGAAAGGTGACAAGGATGGGGAAATGGTCACTGTTAATGGAGGTCATCTCCATACACACCACCACGTGAAATCCGAGTAAAAAGAAGACCAGCAGAGAGAAAGATCAAGACAGGAGAGGGTATGAGTGTACTCACCTAGTTGTGCTTGCGGGGGTTGAGCTCTGGCTCTTTGGTCCCGCCTCTCAACTGTCAATCAACTGGTGTACAGGTTCCTGAGCCTACTGGGCTCTATCATATCTACATTATAAACTGTGTATGGAGACAGCCTCCACCACATCACTGCCTAATGCATTCCACCTCTTAACTACTCCCACACTGAAAAAGTTCTTTCTAACGTCCCTGTGGCTCATGTGGGTACTCAGTTTCCACTTGTGTCCCCTTGTTCGTGTGCCACCAGTGTTAAATAATCCATCCTTGTCTACCCTGTCAATTCCCCTGAGAATCTTGTATGTGGTGATCATGTCTTCCCGAGCTCTTCTGTCTTCCAGCGACGTGAGGTGCAGTTCCCTCAGCCTTTCCTCGTAACTCATGCCTGTTAGTTCTGGGAATAGCCTAGTGCCATATCTCTGAACTTTTTCCAGTTTCGTCTTGTGCTTGACAAGGCTCTATGCTGGGGCCGCATACTCCAGGATTGGCCTTACATACATGGTATACAAGGTTCTGAAAGATTCCTTACACAAGTTTCTGAAGGCAGTTCTGATGTTAGCCAGCCTCGCATACGCCACCGATGTTATTCTTTTGATGTGGGCTTCAGGAGACAGGTATGGTGTGATATCAACCCCTAGGTCTTTCTCTCTGTTCGTCTCATGAAGGACTTCATCTCCCATTCTGTATCCAGTGTCTGGTCTCCTATTTCCTCCCCTAGTTTCATTACCTTACATTTACTCGGGTTGAACTTTAATAGCAATTTGTTGGACCATTCATTCAGTTTGTTTAGGTCATCTTGTAGCCTCATACTATTTTCCTTCGTTTTAATCCTCCTCATAATTTTTGCATCGTCCGTAAACATTGAGAGGAATGAGTCTATTCACCTCTGGGAGATCATTTACATATATCAGAAACAGTATAGATCCAAGGACTGACCCCTGAGGGACTCCACTGGTGACATCTCGCCACTCCGAGACCTCACCCATCACGGTGACTCGCTGTCTTCTGTTGCTTAGGTACTCCCTTATTCAGTGGAGTACCTTCCCTTTAACTCCTGCCTGCATCTCCAGTTTATGCACCAGTCTCTTATGTGGTACTGTCTCAAAGGCTTTCTGGCAATCCTAAAATATGCAGTCTGCCCACCCCTCTCTTTCTTGCCTAATGTTTGTTACCTGGTCATAGAATTCAATCAATCCTGTGAGGCATGATCTGCCATCCCTGAACCCATGCTGATGTTTTGATACAAAGTTCTTCCGCTCCAGATGTTCCACTAGTTTTTTTTAGCACAATCTTCTCCATCACTTTGTATGGTATGCAAGTTAGGGACACTGGCCTGTAGTTCAGTGCCTCCTGTCTATCACCCTTGAATATTAGGACTACATTCGCCGTCTTCCAAGTTTTTGGCAGTTCACCTGTTACCAGTAATTTCTTATACACCATGGCGAGTGGCTGATACAGAGCTTCTGCTCCTTCCTTCAGTATCCAAGGTGAGATTCCATCCGGGCCTATAGCCTTTGTCACTTCCAACTCTAGCAGATGCTTCCTCACCTCCCACTGGTAATCACAAACTCATTTAGTGGTGTTTGGTTAGATCTTCCCTCACCTATCTCTGGGACTTCCCCTTGCTCTACTCCCTTACACACACTGCTGAGTGTGGGAGTCAATATGAGTGAGTTCACCAGAATTCAGAAGAAGATTGGACAAATGGTTGAAGGCGGCCCCGGGAGTTTGTCAGAACATCGCCACAGAGGGTATGCCGACAGTTATAATCACCCAAAAGGAGCACAGGCTCTGGTAATGAGTCCAACAAGTGTTTAAAATCAGGAAAAGAAAGTGGGACATTTGGGGGAAAGATAAATGGAACAGGACTGTATACCATTTACTCACAAAGATAAGGACTTCAGAACATTGGACAGGCGACTGAAAAAGTAGGGGGACGAAGGGAATATCAGTATAAATCAAAAGAGCAGTAGAGTTATGGGCCCCAGCAAAAGCTGGAGGGATGGAGAGAAAGAAATAACTACGGAAGTGACCAGGACGAGCGTCAAGCATCGGCTCCTGGAGACAGACACAAAGTGGTGAAAACTGCTTTATCAGTAGATGGAGTTCATGGAAGTTGGCACAAAACCCACGAATATTCCATTGAAGAATTGACATTGTCAAGAATAGAGAGAACAGAAACAGAGAACAAGGGAAACAAGAGCAAAGAAGAACACAATATACTAAGTAAGATCAGGATCAGTGAAATTGGGGTTATGGTAAATAAATAAATTAATAATAAATAAATAAGGCAAATAAATAGGTAAATCTAGTGAGGATGATGGAGTCACATGAGCAGTAGGATGAACGAGGTGGACTGACAGAGTCCGAAGTGGGGCGGTCTAGGGAATCGGGGGAAGGGGGAGAGAAACGAGGGGGAGCGCACCTCAACAAGGGCAGCATCCGAGAGAGAATCGAGGACCAAGGGAACGTCCATGACTGGGACAGGGGGCTCGGCCACTGAAATGGGAGGGGATGCTGGGATAGAGTTTGAGTTGGAAAGTGAGGAAGAGAGCAATACCTTCTTACCTGTCAGGGAGGAAGGAGAGGAGCCAGGCTTACAGTTGTGATGTAAAGAGACAGGTGTACCAGCAGCAATGTACTGGGCGACAGTCTCAACAGGAGAACGGGAGCAGTCAACATGAAGATGGCTGGGAGGAGGATGGACAACAGCCTGGATGGACAGGTGGTGTGGAAGACCAAAAGACAGAGGGGAAGGTTGAGAAGAAGGATCGTGAGGAGAAGGGAAAGAGGACACAGGAGACAGGACAGACTGGGAAGGAAGGAAACACCAGACGGAGAACCAGGAGCAAGACCCTCTGGCTCAGAACGCAAAGGAGCAGGTGAGAGGTGGTGGTGTCGGTGTCCGGGACCAAGGCCTGGAAACGATTGCGAAACTGAGAAAGTGGGAGAGGACGAGAAGTGGAACGCAACACATGAGCATAAGACATGCCAAAGAAAGAGGGAAGATGGCATACTTGGCGTCTCGCCTCAGAAAAAGATAAATGAAAGTGATGTTTCAAATTGAGAATGTCTTCCTCAAATTTCTAGTGCATACATGTGTGGAAGAAGGTAGGGTGGGCGTCACCGCAATTGTTGCAATGAGCTTGGGAAGAAGAGCACTCTGTCTTAGAATGACCCGAGTCCCTACACAAGGGGCATAGAGATATCTCACTTGTGCATTTGATGGGAACATGCCCCAAATCTCTAGCACCTGTTGCAGAGGCGAGGAGAAGGGACGTACTCCTGGACGGAGCATCTGGCACCAGCAAGAATTACGGAAGACAGAAGCGACCCACTATCAAAAGTGATCTTCACTACGCGATGAGGCTAACAGCGACGACTACGAGGGGGGGTCGAGTGAATGTATCAATCTGGACGATAGAATGGCTTTGGGCCTCAAGGATATGTTTAATATCCTCGTGGCAGTCTTTCAGTTCTCTCACCAGTCGCAACATGGTGCGGGAGAATAATTGCCCCAATGCTGGCATTTAACTGGGGTGGGAGATTGGCCTCAGCAACGAAGGCAAAGATTGACAATAAAAGCTTTCCCTTGCTCGACAACGTTGGGTACCACAGAGAGTGTGCTTCAAAATGATGATACATCATTTAACTCCCGGCGTCAAAACAGAAGAAGACACTTGGAAGAATAATTAAGAATGGCAAAAAGTCGGCGGAAAATAACAATCGGAAAGGAGGAGAAGGGGGAGAGGGAGGAAAATGAAACATAAGGAAGAGGAAAAGGCATCCAGCACAATTAGTGAAGACAGCAGCAGGAATATAAGGCTCCAAAAGGACAGAGGACTGTCCCATGGAGCATCACACTCTGGCAGCCGCATGACAACAACGGGCTGGAAAGGGAAGGAGCCTATACTGTAGTGTAGTGGTGCCCTATACTGTAGTGTAGTGGTGCCCTATACTGTAGTGTAGTGGTGCCCTATACTGTAGTGTAGTGCCCTATACTGTAGTGTAGTGGTACCCTATACTGTAGTGTAGTGCCCTATACTGTAGTGTAGTGTAGTGCCCTATACTGTAGTGTAGTGTAGTGCCCTATACTGTAGTGTAGTGGTACCCTATACTGTAGTGTAGTGCCCTATACTGTAGTGGTGCCCTATACTGTAGTGTAGTGGTGCCCTATACTGTAGTGTAGTGTAGTGCCCTATACTGTAGTGTAGTGGTACCCTATACTGTAGTGTAGTGCCCTATACTGTAGTGGTGCCCTATACTGTAGTGTAGTGGTGCCCTATACTGTAGTGTAGTGCCCTATACTGTAGTGTAGTGCCCTATACTGTAGTGTAGTGGTGCCCTATACTGTAGTGTAGTGGTACCCTATACTGTAGTGTAGTGGTGCCCTATACTGTAGTGTAGTGGTACCCTATACTGTAGTGTAGTGCCCTATACTGTAGAGTAGTGTAGTGCCCTATACTGTAGTGTAGTGGTACCCTATACTGTAGTGTAGTGGTGCCCTATACTGTAGTGTAGTGGTGCCCTATACTGTAGTGTAGTGGTGCCCTATACTGTAGTGTAGTGGTGCCCTATACTGTAGTGTAGTGGTACCCTATACTGTAGTGTAGTGGTGCCCTATACTGTAGTGTAGTGGTACCCTATACTGTAGTGTAGTGCCCTATACTGTAGAGTAGTGTAGTGCCCTATACTGTAGTGTAGTGGTACCCTATACTGTAGTGTAGTGGTGCCCTATACTGTAGTGTAGTGGTGCCCTATACTGTAGTGTAGTGCCCTATACTGTAGTGTAGTGGTGCCCTATACTGTAGTGTAGTGGTGCCCTATACTGTAGTGTAGTGCCCTATACTGTAGTGTAGTGGTGCCCTATACTGTAGTGTAGTGGTGCCCTATACTGTAGTGTAGTGCCCTATACTGTAGTGTAGTGGTGCCCTATACTGTAGTGTAGTGGTGCCCTATACTGTAGAGTAGTGTAGTGCCCTATACTGTAGTGTAGTGGTGCCCTATACTGTAGTGTAGTGGTGCCCTATACTGTAGTGTAGTGGTGCCCTATACTGTAGTGTAGTGGTGCCCTATACTGTAGTGTAGTGGTGCCCTATACTGTAGTGTAGTGGTGCCCTATACTGTAGTGTAGTGGTGCCCTATACTGTAGTGTAGTGGTGCCCTATACTGTAGTGTAGTGCCCTATACTGTAGTGTAGTGGTGCCCTATACTGTAGTGTAGTGGTGCCCTATACTGTAGAGTAGTGTAGTGCCCTATACTGTAGTGTAGTGGTGCCCTATACTGTAGTGTAGTGGTGCCCTATACTGTAGTGTAGTGCCCTATACTGTAGTGTAGTGGTGCCCTATACTGTAGTGTAGTGGTACCCTATACTGTAGTGTGGTGCCCTATACTGTAGTGTAGTGCCCTATACTGTAGTGTAGTGGTGCCCTATACTGTAGTGTAGTGGTGCCCTATACTGTAGTGTAGTGGTGCCCTATACTGTAGTGGTGCCCTATACTGTAGTGTAGTGCCCTATACTGTAGTGTAGTGGTGCCCTATACTGTAGTGTAGTGGTGCCCTATACTGTAGAGTAGTGTAGTGCCCTATACTGTAGTGTAGTGGTGCCCTATACTGTAGTGTAGTGGTGCCCTATACTGTAGTGTAGTGCCCTATACTGTAGTGTAGTGGTGCCCTATACTGTAGTGTAGTGGTACCCTATACTGTAGTGTGGTGCCCTATACTATAGTGTAGTGCCCTATACTGTAGTGTAGTGGTGCCCTATACTGTAGTGTAGTGGTGCCCTATACTGTAGTGTGGTGCCCTATACTGTAGTGTGGTGCCCTATACTGTAGTGTAGTGCCCTATACTGTAGTGTAGTGGTGCCCTATACTGTAGTGTAGTGGTACCCTATACTGTAGTGTGGTGCCCTATACTATAGTGTAGTGCCCTATACTGTAGTGTAGTGGTGCCCTATACTGTAGTGTAGTGGTGCCCTATACTGTAGTGTGGTGCCCTATACTGTAGTGTAGTGCCCTGTAGTGTAGTGCCCTATACTGTAGTGTAGTGCCCTATACTGTAGTGTAGTGCCCTATACTGTAGTGTAGTGCCCTATACTGTAGTGTAGTGCCCTATACTGTAGTGTAGTGCCCTATACTGTAGTGTAGTGCCCTATACTGTAGTGTAGTGGTGCCCTATACTGTAGTGTAGTGGTGCCCTATACTGTAGTGTAGTGGTGCCCTATACTGTAGTGTAGCAGTGTATAGTATAGTGTAGTGCCCTATACTGTAGTGTAGCAGTGTATAGTGTAGTGAAGTGCTCTATACTGTAGTGTAGCAGTGTATAGTGTAGTGCCCTATACTGTAGTGTAGCAGTGTATAGTGTAGTGCCCTATACTGTAGTGTAGCAGTGTATAGTGTAGTGCCCTATACTGTAGTGTAGCAGTGTATAGTGTAGTGCCCTATACTGTAGTGTAGCAGTGTATAGTGTAGTGTAGTGCCCTATACTGTAGTGTAGCATAAGTTGTGCGTGTAATGACTAAGAGAGGACCCGCCCACAGGTCGGCCGCCCACCGCCCTCATCACCTGTCAGCCCACCTCCACCAAGACCTCGACAGTGTTCTCAGGTGAGCCAGAGTTGAACACTCCCACAGTGTAACTATGGCCTCAGTAGCTGTAACCTTCACCCTTTACCCATTCTAATCCTCCCTATTTAAACTACAGGCATGTTAGTGTGTCCTCGTATCATTTATATAAAATATTTATTGTTTTAATGTTTGTTTCATGCAATTGGATGAACTTTGAAAACCATAGATGTTTGTACAGTGTATATATTAGTGTATGGTTTCAGGTGGTAGCGTAGTGATGGGGGGCAGTGGGGGGTCGGTGATGTATGCGGCCAGCGGGGGCGTGGTGTACGCCGCCCCCCACACCGACCGAGCCACGCCCCTCCTCCTCAACCTCCCTCATGGATTACAAGTGGCCCATGATCAAAGTAACGTGCCTCCAACTTCAGTCTTCTTTTTCCTCTCATTCTCTCCCCTTATCTACTTGCGCACATCAGCAACCACTCCAACATTTTGTGTGTAAAAGTTTGTTCATTTTACATCATAAGTCTTTTATTCCCCACAATGAGTTGTTACCCAGCAAACACAAAACGTTTTGAAAATTTTAATTTTAGTTTTCCCTTAGGTGTAGGAATAACTTGTCTTCAGAATGGTGCAGGAGAGAATTTGAGAAACTTTTACTCCAAAATTTCAAACATATATCTTTTAATATTTATGGTTTTTCTAAAACTATTTTGTTCCTAATGTATTACAAATAGCTTTTACATGTTTAAATATAAAATTTATGGTCTTTTTTTGTAAAATTCATTAATAAAATGAGAATGATATTTAATGGCTGTATGAAACATTCAAAATACATTTAGTTATTCTATGATCAGATAAAATTAGTTTTCATAATTTTGCTAAAAATCGCTCTCTTAACACATTTTGACTCCTTATGTATTACACTAAACACTAATATCATGTTTAAATATAAAATTTACGTATTATTCCCTAAAATAATTTATATAAATTGTAAATGTTGCTTCACTAATGTGTGTGAAACATTCTTAAAACTTTTTGTTGTCTTATATATTGACGTGTGCTTATTTTAACTGTCTCAAGTGAACAGTTCATCAAACAAGAAGTATAGAGTATAGTGTCCTGAGTATAGTATCGTGGAGTATATTGTCTTGGAGTATAGTGTTGTGGTGTATAGTGTTGTGGAGTATAAACGAATATTGGGATCAGTTCCTTTGTAACCTTTCACGAGTACACATCCCACTCACCTGGGAGGAGAATATTGACCACGTCGGGACACAACCCACTCACCAGGGAGAATATTGACCACCTGGGGACACAACCCACTCACCAGGGAGGAAACCACCATGACCTTTTTATGAGAATTTAAGCCTGATGTAGATTCCGTTATGTATAAATTAAAGATGGGATAGAAACTTAAACGACTCGTGTGAAGACTTTCTGGTATTTGATCATTAGTACTAAGACCAAAAATGTTCTATCATTTTGGTATTAGCAATAAGCCATGGTTATCTTAAAAAATTTAATGCTGGAGAATTTAGGAGGTTGACCGTCCTTGATGACCAGAGATGACAATGGGGGGAAGCCAGACACACACAAAGATGGAATTTAACAAGATTTCATTAAATAAATTATTACGATATTCACCAAGAACTCCTAAGCTACTCCTACCCTACTGCTGACAATGGTAAGTAATTTATACATAGACAATAACATCAGAAATATGACACATTACCTTCGACCACAGCTTGTCGCTCGCCAGACACCCCGCCCCCTCTATCCTAGCTGGCTGGTCACTGACCTGCTTCTGGTCACAACTAAGTTACACTGAATCATATAGAATTGAATCAAATACGGGTCAAGATACCCATGGGGTGAGGGGGGGAGTAGGCAGAGTATTATCATGCCTAGGGGGGGGGGGGGTACATATATACTGGAAATGGCAGGGTAGTGCAAGCTTGCAGCTTGTTCCAATTACAAACTGACAGCTTGTAATTAGCGACTTGTAACAGTCGGCTACTTGTTGAACATCTGCTCACCCAAAGTGCGTCTTATCTAAGTTCATTATGGTTTCAAACAAGACATCCCATTCAGTGTTCTATAGGAATTTTCAATTACAGCTGTTTGACATGAGGTTGCCTTGTTTTATCAAACTACATCTTATTTAATGGTAAGCAAAACCTGCCACTCAGCATGTATTATGAGGAGGAGATGAAATACCTCCTGGTTATGTAGTGAAGGGGTCAGCCTCCTGACCCCTTAGCTGCCTATCACCAGGGACTGAGGAGGAGCACATGAGAATTAGAGAATGGTGAGAAAGAGTGGAAGATAAAAAATTCTCCATACTAATTATCCCATCTTTAATTATGTGTAATTATATAGGGTATTTCCCAGCAGGCATTTAATTGTTTTTAATTTGTTATATTGAACTTAATTTTAATTTATTTAAATTTAAATTTTTGATATATTGAATTTACTTTATATTATTATTGTATTACTTCAAAGTGGAGTGTATTTCAAGTTTATCCTGAGAGGTGTTTACTTGTTCATAAGAGTGGGGGGGGAGGGGGGGTTATATACATAGCTTATTAATCAATAAATGATAATTATAATAAATTACTGAATAATGCTGTACTGTTAATTAAATGTGTTAGTATTACTGCAAAGGTCGATTAGTTAAGTGGTTAAATTGGTCTCAGCTGTTTGGTTGTGTGAGAGATGGTATATCATCAGACTTTGGTGTGCCAAGTTCAAGATGCGCTACCTGGAACAGAAAGTTCCAAGTAGCATGGGCTATGGTGAGCCCGTAGTATCATGCGTGGTCCATCCTGGCTCTTGGTTAATGACAGCTTTTGGTCCTTGTTAGAGCAAGGGTGGCGTCTGTACAGGATCATGTAGGTGTCAACAGCTCTCTGTGATTTCTCTCCCTTGAACCACACCTGAGGAATTACTACAAAGTATTAAACTGTTTCCACAAATGTGTTATATAACAAAGAAAGGAAGGGAATTACCAGGAGAAAGTGCCAAGCCATTGCGACTGTGTAGCACTGGGAAGGGGTCAGGATAAGGATTTGGGATGGAACGGGGTAAAGGAATGGTGCCCAACCACTTGGTGGACGGTTGGGGATTGAACGCCGACCTGCATAAAGCGAGACTGTCGCTCTACCGTCCAGCCCAAGTGGTTTGGCTAATTTATTAAACTAGGCTTACCTTTGAGGTGGGGTGATCAGGCTACATAACCGTATCAGTAAATTTACACAATGATATAAGAACTCTAAAAATCATTTAGTATACTGTACGGATATATTGCCTTCCCTTTATTGATGATGAAGTCGCTGTGGTAATGTCACTGTTGGGTGATCTATATTGCCGACCTTTGAAGTGTTGTGTGTGGCTAACACCTCACACGAAGCTTCTGTTTACATTCAGTCCCTGTGGCCCGGACCTCTTCCACGGCGTCCCCAACATTATGGTTCTATTTCTGACTTATTGACAATAGAATGAAGCCTTTAATTGTATGGTTTATTTCATCAAGTTAAAGCATAGAAAACTCTTTTCTATTAATTCTAATGCCTAAACTGGTAGCTTAAAGATACGTGATGCTTAAATATATATGGTCTGACGACGTCACGGATTCCCCCATTCTCGATAATAATTTTGTGCGTGACCGCACAATGCGGTCACTGATGGTCGAGTGGATTAAGGCACTGTGACACCAGTTGCAATGTGCTCCTGGAGGTCCGGGTTCGAGTCACTTCTGGGGTGTGGAGTTTTCATTTGCATATATGCTTGGGGACCATTCAAGCTTGTTCACACACACACAATATAACAGCGGGTTTTCTTTTATACATGTCTCATAGAATATGACAGCATATTCTGTATTAACTATCTTCTGGTTTAGGGCTTCTATCCCTCTAACTAGTGTTCTTGCATCAGGGTTTAGTTGGAAGAAGAGTTCTCCAAAAGTCATGTTCGTTTTTCGAGGTGAAGAATAAGGTAAATAACTATAGAATGTATAACACTTATTATACAATTGCACAACGTTTCGAACCTACATTGTTTCATTCTCAAGTGATAAGAAATTACGTTGTAGTTGTTATTTTAGATTTAGCTACCGAGAACTTAATGTCCACAGATTAATATATAATATATATATAAAATATATAAATTTAATTGATAGTGTTACGATTCTGTACCTACTATATATTATCTATCTTCATAAACGGATTTATATAGCTTAAAAACCTTATATTAAAATTATCGAAAAGTATTGTTTTTACAAGTTGTGTTGATTTAGGGGCGACGACGATCAAGGGATCGGATGCGCCCCATTTTTGTACACGTGAGCAAGGCTTACTATACCAGCCGAGTATGGTAAATATACATTGTATTATAAGCTGACTAGGGGGTCTATTTAGATTATGTAGATATTTAATATCCAATTTTGTATTATAATGTGTAAATAAAGTACAGTATATTACATTCCATTCTCTTCGCAGACGGGAGTGGCTCCTCCCCTCTTGTCACTCTCCCGATGGCCTTAACCTCAGCGGCCTTGCAGCAGTCTGCTGTGGCTGCTGCAGTATCAGCAGCCAGCATCAGCAGCAGCAGCAGCAGCAGCAGTCAAGCTGCTCCGACAGACCTCTCCATGCCTATCAAGCGGGAGAAGAGGCTATAAGACTGAAGAGAGCTATGATTGAGCTTCTCTGTGCCTTTACTTGTTATAAGATGAAAGCCAAATCACGATGCTGGCTCATTATTTTCTCTGCTTTAACCCTTAAATGTTTAAGTTATTTTCAAGTCCTACATCCAGGTGCACGTGGAGAAAGTATAGAAATCCATAAGGATGATTCGTATATAGTGATCAGGAGTGCAAGGGTTACATTTTGAACATAACAGATTAATGTGAAAACTAAACAACGACATTTACTGCCACAAAACATGAACAATTATGAAATATTGTGCATTAGAATAAGTATTGAATATATAACTGAAAATAAAGTTTGTAAAAATATTTTTAAATTATCATTACTGTAGCATTGGTGAAACTCATGCACAGATTAGTCAAATTTTTTATAATTATAAAAACTTTTTAATTTTATAGTGTATATATATATGCCAAGTGTGTAAGTTTTTTGCACAGTAATACATTGATAAATAGTAATGTCTTTATTCATAGTGAATAATTATGAAAAATTAGTACTGTATTCCCCTTTAATTTCTTGTGTCCTGTCACTGTTAAAATCCTTTAGGCTGTCTTTTCAAATTTATGTAATTTATTTATATATTAAAGTTTGGTTTTGACAGTCGTGGAAGGACGTATAAACATCCACGAACCCTCTGGCCAAATAACAATGAATCGATGATAAAAACGTCGATTAAATGTTACAAACTCGCGTTTTGTCCCTTGGGATACTACGTTAATATAATAATTCTAGATGTTGATTTTCTTTGTGTGTTTGAGATGTGGTGGTGATGTACTCCCAGCTGGCAGCGGTGCGTTGTTGGCAACACAAATTATCGTTTATTGTCATTTTTATCATTAGCATTTTTTACTTTAGTTGTGCTTAGGCTATATTAACAAATGCAGCTTTTGTTTATTTGTATTTTTTTTTTTTTGCATACTAAGCCAACAGTGCAACCTGTCTTATGTAAACCCTAGTGTGAGGAACTTTGATATGTGTAAACTAATGCCTTCTCCAGTTGCTGGAACATCAGGGTATTAGTACAGCCCATTCTCTTAATTTACCACACCGTAAAAAATGCGACTAACCTAAGTAGAACTGTATCTTTCGTTCTGTTAAAAAGAAAGATACTAGATATGTTAACTAGAAAGATACAAACCCAAGCAACCTCTGACCTATTAATGCCGATGCAAAATAGACGTCAATATTCCGGTCCTTTGATTTTTACTAATGCTTCACATTTTTAACGGTTTGGTCAATTCTGTAAAATAATGAGATGTTGGGCGAGAGTGCTGGTTGATTAGTGTGTGTCTGTGGGACCAGAGACCTAATCTTTGCAGTCCTTAACATAACAAGTACAGAACCTGAATGACTGCTTGATACTAGGTTACAGGTATACCTTTTTGGATGGTGCTATGTCTTCACAGTTTTGAAGGGTTTAACCTTTGATTAATGTAATTGAATGAAGGTAATTTTTAGTTTTATTGCATCCAATTGGTAAGATGTACTGAAGATATTTGCAGTGTTTCCTCAAAGACCCGAATTCTATCGCTTCGGATTTACATAAAATCAGATATTTTGTCAAACAAAAACTTTTTTTTAGCTATTTATTACAATTTGTTTTGAATTTTTCTTATAGAAAATGATATAGTATATGTGCAGGGACTGTCACAATAATGTGATTGAAAATTAACACAATCTACAAAAAGAAAAAGTGAAGTGGTCCCAGCCCTCTTATCAGCATATTTACACATAAATAATATTTTAACAATGATTTTGTGTGCATAGAAAATATTTTAAAAAATGTGAAACACTAATTTGTTCATTTAACTTTCCCCATTTCCCTTCGGAGGATTCCCTTCGGAGGATGGCGCCGTGACAAAGTGAGGGCTTGTGTGTGCCGGCCGAGGGTGGGAGGCAGGTGGCGCCCTCTCCTGCCTGCTCTAACAGTGCACAAACAAAATAAGTTCCGACATGTTGGCTGTGTGTATGGAGACCTGTGCTTGCCCTCATATTCTTGCATCCTGATGTTGAGTCAAAGGCAACAAAGCCATGAACCTTAGTCCTGGCTTTGTTGCTGTTGACTCTTCCCTATCACAGTACATACTCAAATGCACTAACCTTCCTAACAAACGTGACCTCGCAAGACTACCCCTCCTTTTTTTCTCCTCTTATTCTTACCTATCCCATGCTTTCTTCACCCCATTATTACACCCATCCCATTCGTACCTTTCTTCCTTTTCATACCTTTTGTCT
This sequence comes from Procambarus clarkii, assembly GCF_040958095.1. Classification (NCBI taxonomy): domain Eukaryota; kingdom Metazoa; phylum Arthropoda; class Malacostraca; order Decapoda; family Cambaridae; genus Procambarus; species Procambarus clarkii. The sequence goes on from NC_091163.1 coordinate 39,194,679, forward strand.
TACTCTTACCTTCTTCTGGGAATTACCTTCTCCTCTTACCTGCTCTTCACCTCACTCTTACCTTAATGCCCATACCTCCCTCGCTCCCTATGATGAGCTTACTGGCTCACCATAGCCCGTGCTACTTCGAAATTTTTGTTCCCAGTAGCTGAATCTTAAACAACAACCACCTCGCTCCTGGACGCACATCTCTTGTGTCAGGTGAGTACGACGAGCTCACCATAGTCGGTGCGGCTTGGAACTCTCTTTGTTCCCAGTAGCTGAATCTAAAACAACCTCACACCCATCACAATATACTTGATAATAGTCCAGGACAGATCAAAACGTTGTCATCTCTTCATCTTGTGTGTGGTTTGGTCTTCGTGAATATAAACATTATATACCTTATACACAAATGAGCATCGGATCTTAACATTACGAACCTAATCTTAAGTGACCTTAATCCTATAACATATTTTAATCCTAATATTCCTCCCCTTTAAATTAAACTCTATCCCTTCAGGTTAAGTCTATCAGGCAGTTGTATGACTTCCTAATTTTCTCAAGTGGGGCTCTAGGCCTGTTACTTCTAGGGAACCTTCTTCTGAATTACTAACTGCAGAGTTCATAGGGTTAGCTGTACAGTATCCACATTCCCCTCTGTTGACCCCTATCCTGCCTCCCTGACTACTGCAGGTGCTGCTACCCCTTCATTATTAAGTTAGGTATCTGGAATTGAACGCCGACCTACATAAAGCGAGACCGTCGCTCTACCGTCCAGCCCAAGTAGTTGGAGATGGGGCAAAGTTGCCCCATCTCCAACTACTTGGGCTGGACGGTAGAGCGACGGTCTCGCTCTATGTAGGTCGGCGTTCAATTCCAGACCGTCCAAGTGGTTGGGCAATATTCCTTCCCTGCAACCTATCTCAAATCCTTATTCTGACCCGTTCCCAGTGCTATATAGTCGTAATGACTTGACGCTTTCCCCCCTGACAATCCCCTTCCTTCCCCCCCACCCCTTTCGCCTGAGGAGACTTCAAAATTCCCTGTGAACTTTGGCATGAGTTGAGCTGCATGTCTTTTCCAATTAATATTCCCAAAACTCTGCACTTGCACGGTGAAATTCCTGCGGCCCAGGACTTCAGTAATTTTCCCTTCTACCCAAGGCTTACCCATTCCAAAATTCCTTGCATATCCTGCTTCTCCCTCTTTAAACAAAGCTTCCTTTCCCTGAGGCAACTGATTGGCCAAGATAGTAACAAATTTTTCTTTATCTGGATCTGTCTTTACTGCTTCCATGTTCTCTTTGAAGTGCCTGTTAAACAGTAATTCAGAGGGAGATTTCCTTGTGGTAGACTAACAGTTTTTCTTTGATTATACAAAAATCTACAAAGCCTTGTATTAGTCCCCTCCGTAAACCGCTGTAACCCTTCTTTTAAGGATCGCACCACTCTCTCAGCCAGACCATTTGAAGAAAGATTATAGGGGCAAGTATTATATGTTTAATACCATTCTTTTCAAAAAATAATCCATTTCTCCAGAAACCAAATAAGGGGCATTATCTGACACCACCATGTCTGACAATCCAAAATCACAAAATGTTTTCCTGGGCAATTCACATGTTACAGCTGATATCGTGGAATTACTTACACATGAAAATCCGTAAATCCGTGTATGAATCCACGATCACCAGGCAATATTTATTATCCATAGGTCCAGCATAATCTATATGAAGTCTAGACCAGGGTTTCCCAGCGCATAGCCAGGAAAGTACTGGGGCCTGGGGTTTCTGATAATTCTTAAGCAAATACTTAAATGTTTAAATGCAAACTAATAAACTTATTCTAACATACAAACCGCCAGATGCAACGGCTGAGGAATTCACAGAACAGATAAACAAAATAGAGAATAGCCTCAATAATTTGGCAAACCCAATACCTGATATTATCTTCCTAGGTGACTTCAACCTACCTAGTCTAAGATGGAGAATAGCAGACAATAGTATTATATCTGGAAATATCTATTATATCTGGACATAACCAACCACAGATTAAAGAACTACTTAGATTCTGTGACAAATTTCCTCTCAACCAGCAGATAACAGAGCTAACTAGGAACGAACATTATCTAGATGTGGTCTTCACAAACAATGAAAACATATTCAATGACATTATGATCTCAAGATACCACATACTCGGATCACAAGCTCACTGAAGTGCAAACTAACATCAATACTCATAATAGACCTAAAACAATGATCAAACAAGAGGAGGTTATTCTGTAAATTCAGTTTAAATAATAAAATGATTGACTGGGAAAAAAATAAACAGGGAACTTACATTCAATGGAAAATTGTTCTATGTAATAAAAATCACACACAAGGAATAAAACAAGTGACGGGGTGAAGCGTATGAAGTCTGAGACCTGTTCCTTTGCAGATATTAATAAAGTTTTCGACTGGGCAGCAGAAAATATCACGATATTTAACAGTGCTAAATTCCAGGTACTCAGTGTTACGGCGTCCTCTCCTATTTCTCCCCAATGCCAGTGTTAAGCGTCATGTCCACTTTCCTTCCAGGTTCCCTGAGATGCAGGGAATCATTTGATGTATGAGGCTACTGGATAGATCACATAGTTATGGAGAAATTATCATTTATAAGTTTTGCAGGTGAGGGGGGTTACACCCCCTTGTACAGGGAGGCCTGGGCCCAGCGCCGGTGGTGGCGCTGCAGCAGAGCTACACAGACCTTCGACGTGAGCGGAAGTGCGTCAGGGAGCTCCAGAGATTGGAGTTCTGGAAGCCTTGCTCAGTGGATTTGAGCAGCCATCACAGTCTACCAGTGTCGCAGAAGACAGTGTGCTCCTGGGGAGCACTAAGAAGCCAAGTTCAGTGGGCAAAGAGGTGCCAAGAACTAGTGACTATTGAGTCAGCGACGGAAGGTGAGCGGCGACTCTGGGAGGGCAAGTCTGCTCTGGTACGAAGTGCAGTGCTGAAGTTACTGGGTCATATCTACTGAGGTTTTGGAGGGAAGACACTGCATCCGGAGTCAAGAGAAAACATCTCGTTGGAGGAGCGAGTGTGTACGGTGACATGCTCAGTGACCACTGGCTGGACCAGCTTGGAAAACCTGAACCCAGAGGATAGGTACAGCGAAGACGCGATTTCTCCAAGACACCTGAGGACCTGTGACATGCAACAGGAATACTGAGGACCTGGGAACTGTGTACCTTCTACCATCGGAGGACGGGCGTCGGGGACAAGAGTGATTAAGGTAGATCATATTTTCCTCCCATTGCCTCTTGATGACTAGGCTAGGTAGGCCCATCATATATATATTACAGTGTAATTCTTATTATGTTAGCATTAGATTAAGCTGTAGGTCAGCCAGCATTTCTACTATCTGGAGAGGACAGCGTGAGAACGAACGTGTCAGTTGGTGGACGACGACGACGAAGCCGCCCTCCCATCCCCTCCTCCAGAGGTTTGATGATTGATAAAGATTAAGCCACCCAAAAGGTGGCACGGGCATGAATAGCCCGTAAGTGGTGGCCTTTTTGAGCCATTACCAGTATCAAGAGCCGATACTGGAGATCTGTGGAGGTGCGGCTGCACCCTGCGTCGAGAGTGCCGCGAGTCCCTCATCTGCCCAGCTGTCCGAATTGCCAGCGGCGGCGAGAGGAGAGCTGCCAACGTTCTCCAGATCTATTTCATATATTTTCTCATGTACTCACCTAATGTGTTATTCCTTATATGATTAATGTAGTTTTCACATAGTAAACTTTGTACTATTTTACTGACATGTTTATGTGCGCCCTCCATCTCTCTTTGAACAGTATTAAGTGATACTATTGCACCACAATATGATCAGTATTATTTTATATGGAAAATATCCTAATGACTGTCAGTATTTGATTAACACTGATGTTTATGGAAACGAACCCAAGGCTGGCAATACTGATTCAACACTGTAATAGTGGTAATATATCATTGTCTGGCGACACCGAGTTTAACCACTGAACTGCACTGCTGGGATGCAGAGTTACAAACCCAGTTGGCGACCTTACGAGTAGTTGAGCGACACAGGTGCGTGGCAAGTGACCTGTGACCCCTCTGTTACGGCGGGCAAGGAAGTGTTGTAGCCACATGAGGCGACGTCTTAAGGTTAGTAGCGAGTCTTTCTTCATTCTTCCATGAGACAAGGCTGGAATCGCTAGTAGCGGTTCCCGCGTGATTCTACCGAGGGGCTCCCAGGTGTGTGGGAGCAAAGACCCGCGGCGGTGGTCACTGAGGTCATCATCTTAGGTACAGACGAACACTGGTGAGTCTGTAAGTCCATCCACCCCCCACCCCCCCACCCTCCTGTAACATCAGGTACGGTAAAAATGAGAACCTTAAACATAATACAGGGTACAAAACACAATCAATCTGCCCATAGTAGGAAAGCAACATGTGTAGGATCTGGGAATAATGATGTCTGACGACCTAACGTTTAGGGAGCATAACCAAGCAAATATTGCGTCAGCCAGGAGAATGATAGGATGGATTACGAAAACCTTCAAATCCAGGGATCCCATCACAATGGTTGTACTCTTCAAGTCACTTGTGTTGTTCCGTCTTGAGTACTGCTCAGTACTCACTTCCCCCTTCAGAGCAGGAGAGATTGCTGAAATAGAGGGAATACAGGGAATATATACAAGCATACATTGACACGATAAAGCACCTAAATTATTGGGATCATCTCAAAGCTCTCCAAATGTACTCCTTAGAAAGGAGACGAGAGAGATATAAAATAATATATACAGATTCAGGTACATGGAAAATACTGGAGGGCCATTTCCCAAATCTGCACAGTAAAAATAACAACGTACAGGAGTGAACGATATGGAAGAAAATGCAGAATAGAACCCGTGAAGAGCAGAGGTGCCATAGGCACAATCAGAGAACACTGTATAAACATCAGAGGTCCACGGTTGTTCAATATCCTCCCAGCGAGCATAAGAAATATTGCCGGAACAACCGTGGACATCTACGAGAGGAAATTATATAGTTTTCGCCAAGAAGTGCCGGACCAACCAGGCTGTCGTGGATATGTGGGCCTGCGGGCCGCTCCAAGCAACAGCCTGGTGAACCAAACTCTCACAAGTCAAGCCTGGCCTCGGGCCGGACTTGAGGAGTAGAAGAACCTCATCCAGGTACAAAGGAGTCAATTCTTAGTTACTTCAGCAATATCCTGGCCACCAAAAATATCAATATTTTTGGCCACCAAAGCCAACTTCTAGCTTCTGCTTTCATAGTATTTATGCCATTATGCCCTATATGCTGGTATTTCAAAATCTTACATCTCAGTTCCACAGGAACCACCGCTATTCCTATACAAGAGTACATCCTGGTGAATACTAAGATAAGCCTTTACCGTAGAATACTTTGACAATAATAAATTATCATTCCACCCATACTTGATATATTTCGTCAACATATTTAAGTTGGGATATCTACTAATGCCTTCCTAATAGAGAAATGAAATATCCCTAAATGACCTAGATGCCACCAGGTTAACATATTCCTCTGGAATACTGGAGTTCAACTCTTCTGTAACCGAGAGTAGCGCTGTCCAACGTTGAATTCTAGCATTGGCATTAACTAAAAATTTTTTACCTCTGCCAAAGACCATTCGATGTATTAATGTCTTCATAAAGCACTGTGAAGGGGTCAGGATAAGGATTCGGGATGGGGCGGGAGGAAAGAATGGTGCCCAACCACTTGGGCTGGACGGTAGAATGACGGTCTCGCTTCATGCAGGTCTGCGTTCAATCCCCGACTGTCCAAGTGGTTGGACATCATTCCTTTCCCCCGTCCCATCCCAAATCCTTATCCTGACCCCTTTCCAGTGCTATATAGTCGTAATGGCTTGGCGCTTTCCCCCCTGATAGTTCCTTTCCCTTCTGCCAAAGAATCCTAGCAGGGGTTTATGATCTGTTCTAACAAGAAATTTCCTACACAGCAGAAAATATGTATTTAACGGTATATGCCAAGGCTAAGGCTTCTTTGTTTAATTGGGAATAATTCTGTTCTGCAGGAGATAGTTTATCGCTAGCAGACTGCTTGTTCTAGCTAGACTGCTTGGTTCCTGACCATCTACTTCCTGTAATAACACAGTCCATCCCACTGGGAAAGCATTTACCTCCAGTTTTAATGGGAGTTTGCCGGTAAAATTAGTGAGCACTGGAGAATTTACCAATTCGTGCATCATAATATTCCTGAAGGCCTTCTCTCTCTCTCTGGCTAGCCACCTAAATCTAGCCCCTTTTTTCAACAATTCATACACGGGAGAAACTTATGTTGAAAAGTTTGTAATGGACTTTGAATGTCCTGACTTCCAAGACGAGCGTGTGTCTTGCTTTCCGACCGCCCCTCGCGGTCACCTGTCCCTCAATAGAATTCTTGGTGACTCGGATACTTTTGATATTGTTCGCCTTATGCGTTTTTGTTCTCGAATTGGCATCCTTGGTGATATTTAGCGCCCTCTGATTATTTTGCGCATTTGATGGTGCTACATAGCCTTCCCGGTTTGGTGCCTTCTTTTGATAATTACTTACTTACTTGTAATGGACTTACAAAAGTAAGTTACCATCCCCACGAAAGATTGTACGTCCCTAACTGATGTCGGGGCCGGAGCGTCCACTATAGTTATTATTATTAACATCTTTATCGACAAAAAATAATTATAAATTTGCCTAATCTGAGGAATTTCATTAAGTCTTATTGGAGTGAGGATAATGCTGGTATTCACAGTCACACAGGACTGAGGATCATACACAAGACAATAGGTCTAAACTGTAGGCTGAAGCGCGCACGCACGCACGCGCGCGCGCACACACACACACACACACACACACACACAACTAGGACTTGTCACAACGCCCGGACCAACTAGGACTTGTAGTCTCACGACACTGGAAGACAGAAGAGTAAGGGGGGACATGATCACAACCTACAAAATCCTCAGGGGAATCGACCGGGTAAACAAGGATGAACTATTCAACACTGGTGGGACGCGAACAAGGGGACACAGGTGGAAGCTGAGTACCCAAATGAGCCACAGAGACGTTAGAAAGAACTTTTTCAGTGTCAGAGTAGTTAGTAAATGGAATGCATTAGGAAGTGATGTGGTGGAGGCTGACTCCATACACAGTTTCAAATGTAGATATGATAGAGCCCAATAGGCTCAGGAATCTGTACACCAGTTGATTGACGGTTGAGAGGCGGGACCAAAGAGCCAGAGCTCAACCCCCGCAAGCACAATTAGGTGAGTACAATTAGGTGAGTACACACACACACACACACGCACGCACGCACGCACGCGCACACACACACACACATATATATATATATATATATATATATATATATATATATATATATATATATATATATATATATATATATATATATATATATATATATATATATATATATATATATATATATCATGGTTACCCTCAGCTCGCCCGGACCAACTAGGACTTGTAGTCTGATTAGTTCAGTGTTCCACAACGTCATGGATCTTACGCCAACGCCTACGGTCTCGGACCTCAGCTTGTCCCACGTGACATGGGCCATTCAACTTCTCAGCGTGAAATGGCAGGGGCTCCCTGCCCACCTCCGGATGCGCTAAGGTACAGTTCTGTCCGTGTTCTCCCACCCCCTAGTTAGGGCCGTCCCTAGTGCTCCGTCGTGTGCCCAGCACCGCGTCCCTTGGGGCACGTGCAGCCCTAGCTAGCACCTTCCCCGGCCCTCCCCATAGGCGCCGGGGCAGGTGGCCCCTAGACTCCAGCTGCCCCACAGCCAGCCCGGAGCCTGTCCCTGATGCCGTCTCCTCCAGGGGGCGTTTTTACGCTCCTAGGCGTTGCCTTGGGTTGGTAAACCTCTCCCATGCCTCGCCCAAGCGTGTTTTGGCCTCGACGCACGGGCGGGCCTCTCGGGCCACGTGGTGGGCGCCTGCTGGGTTCCCCACGCCCACCGGGCTTCTCATGCCCGTGGGACGGAGCCGCACCACATGCCTGGTGGCGTCTCGCTCCCACGTGGCCGGGCGCTTCGAGGGTTTCTTACCCCCTTGGGGGATTTTTCCCTCGGCTAGTGCGCCGGGGGCCTCAGGATGTGCCTCTGGGCGGGGCCATGGGAGGTGCTAGGGGCTGGGTGACGAGGTCGAGTAGGGCTGGGGCTGGTTTCGGGCCCCGGGCGCCTCTTCCGCACCCCCACGCCCAGGCTGAGACTCCCCCTTTCAGTTACTAAGCCCCAGGTTGGGCTCCCCCCACCCCCCACTTCATCTTTTAGGCGCCTTGGCTGGGCACGACCCTCCCCCCTCTCCGTGGGGCCCGCTGGCCCCACTTTTGCTCTTTACACCCTGCGGGGGCCCCTTCAGTTTTATGCCCCTTGGCTGGGCCCGACCACATCCCCTCGCCTTTGCCACGTTCTCTGCGGGCCCCGCTGGGCCCCGCTTTCGCTTTGTGCCCGTGCAGGGCCCTTCAGTTTTACACCAAATGGGGACCCACGGGGCCCCCATTTGCTCTATACACCCATGCGGGGCCCTTCAGTTTTATGCCCCTTAGCTGGGCCCAACAACCCCCTCCCCTTCGCCATGTTCCCTGCGGGCCCCGCTGGGCCCACATTTGCTCTCTTGCGCCCATGCGGGGCCCCCTTCAGTTTTATGCCCCTTGTTTGGGCCCGACGACCTTCCCCCCCCGTCCCCTCGGGCCCCGATGGGTCCCCCATTTGCTGATTTACGCCCATGTGGGCCCCCTCCCCTTCAGTTACTATGCCCCTTGGCCGGGCAGGGTAAAACCAGGGTTTTACACAACTCCGAACAGACTTAGGTTCGAATCCTCGTCACGGCCCTTGTGGATTTGTTCATTTGATGCATCACGTAATTGTGATTTCTGTGTGTAATGAAGGGCGAAGAGGGAGAATGGCCTATTGACATAACTCGAGTGCATGGGGGGAGTTGTGTAAAACCCTGGTTTGTGCCTCGGAGAGGCTGCAGGATCCAGTAAGTTCAATAGAACTTCGGTTTCAACTCCTTTTGACCATGTCGTAGCTCAGTCAAATAAGGCAGCGTCTGGGATGCTCTCGGACGCAGGTTCGAATCTTCGTCACGGCCCTTGTGGATTTGTTCATTTGATGCATCACACAATTGTGATTTCTGTTTGTAACTATGTATTATTTACACACACAAATCACAATAGCGTGATGCATCAATGAACAAATCCACAAGGGCCGTAACGAGGATTCGAACCTATGTCCGAGATTATCCCAGATGCTGCCTTAATCGACCGAGCTACGACATGGTCAAAAGAGCTGAAACCAGAAGTTGTACCTAACTTACTTGGATCCTGCAGCCTCGAGACACAAATCAAGGTTTTACACAACTCCCCCCATGCACTCAAGCTATGTCAATAGGCTGTTATACTTCCTCGCTCTTACTTCTTATGTATTATTTCCCTTCTTATGTCGTAATAAGTATATACCTACAGTCAATATGGACTATTTTCCTACACCTTGGTATTTACATTGTACCTATTCACCTATGCTTAACACTGTCATAAAAGTTTTACTTAAAGCTACTCCTAATCTTACTTTACAACAAAATGTTACTCCATAAGATTATTACTAATAATTTATAAATTAATTTTTCTTAACTAAATTAATAAAAGTACCTCCAAACTAGACGTGTGTTTGTTTTTTCTCCCCCGAACAGAAATAAATGTGTGTTATGCAGAGGCAAGTCTTACATGCTGGAAAATATCATACCTACATTAAGGTGTAACAAAATATGTCGTTAAAATTTATGATGAAGGGATAAATACTAAATACTCGTAAGGAATGTAGATTGAATGTCATACTACAGTAGATGTGAAAAATGTTTTTATTTAGCTAAAATTATCTCCTAATTTGCGAAGAATAATTGCTGTCTATCTAAAATCCACAATGTACATGTCATTTGTCTTTAAACTAATTTTTTAAAATCCCTGTATCATGTACTGATGAACTTCAACATGTTAACAGCATATCAAATATCCAATAGGTTTTAATTTGAGAAAATGGAAAACACTATATAAGGAACGCATCAGAACTAAACACGTCAACACAGCCTAAAATGACAACGAAGACAGACTCTTCATACACTTGAAGTCTGTCCAAGATAATAACAGTAACCCAGCGAGCAAAATGTGTTCCAGTTACATTTAATCAACATTGAATCAACACTGATGTATTGTTGAATCAACATTACTTGCACAGGGGGATTAAATAAATTATTAAATTAAATACAAATATTGAAATTGAACAAAAAAATTTTTTTTAACTTTACACGATATCTATCAAAATAATAATTTACGTGATTTCCATTTACTAAAGCAGCACCTACTCAATAGTTGCTTTGTTATCTTCTGATGGTGGTGTTGTGAATTACAATGTACAGTACCAGTATACATAGTATCACTAGAAATTTTTCTTTAAAAAGCATTTATCAAATGGAAATACTGTAATAGCATACCAAGACTAGAGCAAATCTGGAAAGTGATCAGACATTTCTTCTTTAACTTCCTACAAAGCACTGTGTGGCATCTCTAACACAACAAGGACATGATTTTAACTTGATTGTTTAATCATGAGCTACACACAGTATATGTAAGAGCAGGTATCAATAGTCATGAGCTACATACAGTATAAGAGCAGGTACCAATCGTCATGAGCTACATACAGTATAAGAGCAGGTACCAATCGTCATGAGCTACATACAGTATAAGAGCAGGTACCAATCGTCATGAGCTACATACAGTATAAGAGCAGGTACCAACCAATATACAGTATTGTATCCAGTAAAGAAACATTCAACTTTTTTTTTCTTCCTTTGAACCTCTCTGCCCTAATTATTGATAGGTAGACAGATGATTGATATTATATATACTATACAATGTGTTTATGTGCATGCATATATACTGGTACGTTTTCCATAGGCAATCATAATGAGAAATGACCACTGCTTTACACAGGAAAGCGGAGGAATTTCTGATGCGAGAATAAGACACTTGCGCAGCGCCATCCTCAAGCGCTGTGCGGGCAGTACAGGGGGGGGGGGCCATATAAAAGGCAATGGAAGAGGGGTCTTGCAATCACTCTCGTTCCCGCCATGGACCGCTTCACACAAAACGCCCGCTCACCTACCTTACCCGCCGGTCCCCAAGAGGCAGCAGTCCGCTTTCCCCCCCCACTCTTGCCCTTCGTCACTCGTTCGAATTCACACACACATTTGGCGCATAAACACATCAGCCTCGATAGGTTAGTTTAGCTGCTTGGGTTTGTAAGTTCCTGATTAGACTAAACAGTTCCATCTTTTACGGTGTGGCAAATCAAGAGAACAGGCCAAATTAACTGATGTACAGTATACATAATGCCCTCATTCAGAACACAACAATTTATTCAAAGATGGTTTTAATCTGACAATATGCAAGAGAGGTACAACGTTGACACACTAAAGTAGTACGTGTGTCACAAACGTAGTATGTACCATACTGGCATAAGATAAATAAAAAATAGTGTTTTAATCCAGTGATGATTTTATTCGTTTGATACAGTAATATTACGCTACCACTTGTGGCTCGTGTGTCTCAACCTTTGTGCTAAGGTCTCCGAGGTTCATCCTTCGTACTAAGGCCTCCTGCAACTCGACCTTTGTTCTAAGGTCTCCAATGCTTGACCTTTGTACTAAGGTCTCCAATGCTTGACCTTTGTACTAAGGTCTCCTAGGCTCCTCCTTTGTACTAAGGCTTCCTGCAACAACCTTTGTAATAAGGTCTCTGAAGCTCATCCTTTGTACTAAGGCCTCCTGTGACTCGACCTTTGTACTAAGTTCTCCGAGGCTCATCCTTCGTACTAAGGCCTCCTGTGACTCAACCTTTACACTAGGGAATCCTGTGTCTCAAGCTTAAGGTCCCTTGCATCTGAACAACTATCAATGACATTTGTTTTCCCATAGAGCTGCCAAACAACAATCAAATGGCAATTTATTGTAGTCACCATATGAGTACCAGGCCAAAAATCAAATGGAAATTGTTTACCCTTATAACTGCTAGACACTATCAAATGGAAGCTGCTTTACCTTCATGATTACAAACAACATTCATATTTTCCCACAGTTTTTCAAAATCTTTTAATGGATAAAGTTCTTGAACAGATTGTCTCTCTCAAGATAGTTCACAGATTTTATATTATTTATATATACAGTACAGTACAGTATATATATATATTATATATATATTTATATATATATATTATATATATATTATATATATATATATATATATATATATATATATATATATATATATATATATATATATATATATATATATATATATATATATTATTATATATATATCTATAGCATCATCAAAGTGATGATGCTATGGTCTCTTCAGGACACCTTATAAAGTTGTGACAAAACAATTTTCATTTCTTTTCATATGGGTTAGGCAAGATAGCAAGATAGATATCCAGTTGACAAGAGGGACATCCATTCATGAACATAATCTCATGTGCTGCTTCTGGTATGAGGCCCTAGAATTATTTTATGGATTTCATTGCAAAATGATGAAATGCAGCAAAAATTCACCTACGTGCCAGAAAAGATGGTTATATGAAGATAGTTACTGTGATATAAGCTAGGCAAATAATTAACCCAACCTACTCATATGAAAAGAAAGGAACATGACGACATTTCAGCCCATCTTTGACCCTTATCGAGACTAGGATGGGTCAAAATGTCATCACATTCCTTCCTTTTCATGTGTATTCATTTAGTTAATCATTTTAGCCACATCATTAACATTCTTTGTATACGAAAGGCATTTATTATATGTGAAATATTGATACAAATTTCTTTTAACCTTCACTACATTACTTTCAATTTAACCAATCCTTTACTAGGATATGTAAGTGCACTAAGCCGATTCTTATAAAAGACTTCATTACTACAAATTTACAAGTGAAAGTGTATAACCTTTCACTTTCAGAATAGTCCTAATATATAACAAATATAAACATTTCCTCCATATACACAAAGTAAACTGGCTGTACAATATCAGAGTCAACATCACACCTCTCTTCACCTGAAAAAATTCCCCACAACTATCAAATTTGAACAATAATTTGGATTTACATTATGGGTATATGCCATCAAAATATTACAATTGTTCTTTAACATATTAATTCACCCATATGTGGCCTTGATCTTATACAATGGATATGTTGAGCATCATTATATTTTTTGTTAATCACTGGACTTTGAAATTGAATTGGGAAAAAGCAGAGCACAGAGTAATGTCACCACAAGAGAGGCTACCAGCACTCAGTAATGTCACCACAAGAGAGGCTACCAGCACTCAGTAATGTCACCACAGGAGAGGCTACCAGCACACAGTAATGTCACCACAAGAGAGGCTACCAGCACTCAGTAATGTCACCACAAGAGAGGCTACCAGCACACAGTAATGTCACCACAAGAGAGGCTACCAGCACTCAGTAATGTCACCACAGGAGAGGCTACCAGCACACAGTAATGTCACCACAAGAGAGGCTACCAGCACTCAGTAATGTCACCACAAGAGAGGCTACCAGCACTCAGTAATGTCACCACAAGAGAGGCTACCAGCACAGAGTAATGTCACCACAAGAGAGGCTACCAGCACAGAGTAATGTCACCACAAGAGAGGCTGCCAGCACTCAGTAATGTCACCACAAGAGAGGCTACCAGCACACAGTAATGTCACCACAAGAGAGGCTACCAGCACTCAGTAATGTCACCACAAGAGAGGCTACCAGCACACAGTAATGTCACCACAAGAGAGGCTACCAGCACACAGTAATGTCACCACAAGAGAGGCTACCAGCACACAGTAATGTCACCACAAGAGAGGCTACCAGCACTCAGTAATGTCACCACAAGAGAGGCTACCAGCACTCAGTAATGTCACCACAAGAGAGGCTACCAGCACTCAGTAATGTCACCACAAGAGAGGCTACCAGCACTCAGTAATGTCACCACAAGAGAGGCTACCAGCACTCAGTAATGTCACCACAAGAGAGGCTACCAGCACACAGTAATGTCACCACAAGAGGCTACCAGCACACAGTAATGTCACCACAAGAGAGGCTACCAGCACACAGTAATGTCACCACAAGAGAGGCTACCAGCACATCCCTCATACAGTATCAAAATAACTATAATTACCAGCTTATGAAATAACTAAGAATATAGAATCAAGATCATTATTTTGCCAAAAAATGCCTTTCAATGTAAGTTAACACAGGGCATAGAATTACAGCTCTAAATACATGTATTTACTTGTCTATCACACGGCTGCCACACACACAATACTTTCAGCAATGTTAGAAAATGATGTGTGGTGTAAATGTCTACCTCAATGAAAGGGAGCTTTACAACGACAGACAAAAAAGAAGGAGAGCGAGAGGGGGTGGGAAAATTATCAGGGGAAAGTGCCAAGTCATTACGACTATATAGCACTTGGAAGGGATCAGGATAGGGATTTGGGATGGGACGGGGGAAAGGAACGGCGCCCAATCACTTTGACAGTCGGGATTGAACGCCGACCTGCATGAAGCAAGACCGTCGCTCTACCGTCCAGATCAAGTGGTTGGGTGGAGAGACGGGGAGAAGTATTATATTTATGATTTACAGGATAGATATAAAGTATGCTTTTACATTTACATGTGTGGTGCACATTTGTGTGTGGTGCACATTTTGCTACAGCACAGTATGGTATGTCACAAATGAGACATCACAGTAATATTAATGCAAGAAACACAGCACAGCATTTATGTTGTTTTCACCATACAAACCAGCTCCACTTATGCACCTGTACATTGTCATCAATAATGGTACCTGTTGATATTTATTCAACAGTTTACGAGCTTCGAAACTTCGCATCTCGAGGCTATTGTCATCATAGACATCCTCATAGTGCTTCCCAGCTGGCTAATTACAGTATTTCATAAATAGAAATCAAGCCGTAGTAAGATGTACAAGTTTCGTAAGTTGATGCATAAATGCTCGATGAATCCTGGTCCAGACGATTATGTCCAGCTTTACTACAGTACTTTGTTTTACTACAGTACTGTAAATATCTCATGACGCCCGGCTTTACTACAGTACTTTAAATATCTCATGACGCCCGGCTTTACTACAGTACTGTAAATATCTCATGACGCCCGGCTTTACTACAGTACTGTAAATATCTCATGACGCCCGGTTTTACTACAGTACTGTAAATATCTCATGACGCCCGGCTTTACTACAGTACTGTAAATATCTCATGACGCCCGGTTTTACTACAGTACTGTAAATATCTCATGACGCCCGGTTTTACTACAGTACTGTAAATATCTTATGATGCCCGGTTTTACTACAGTACTGTAAATATCTCATGACGCCCGGTTTTACTACAGTACTGTAAATATCTTATGATGCCCGGTTTTACTACAGTACTGTAAATATCTTATGATGCCCGGTTTTACTACAGTACTGTAAATATCTTATGATGCCCGGTTTTACTACAGTACTGTAAATATCTCATGACGCCCGGCTTTACTACAGTACTGTAAATATCTTATGATGCCCGGTTTTACTACAGTACTGTAAATATCTTATGATGCCCGGTTTTACTACAGTACTGTAAATATCTTATGATGCCCGGTTTTACTACAGTACACATCTCATGATGCCCGGTTTTACTACAGTACACATCTCATGATGCCTGGCTTTACTACAGTACACATCTCATGACGCCCGGCTTTACTACAGTACTGTAAATATCTTATGATGCCCGGTTTTACTACAGTACACATCTTATGATGCCCGGTTTTACTACAGTACACATCTCATGACGCCTGGCTTTACTACAGTACACATCTCATGATGCCTGGCTTTACTACAGTACACATCTCATGATGCCTGGCTTTACTACAGTACACCTTCTCAATTAACCTCTGCAATTGTACCTCCCCTCCCTCCCTCCCTCCCTCCCCAAAGAAAGTAAATACTGAACATTCTCAACACTAAAACAATCCCTTATTGATGATCACTTTTCCCTGAAATTATACACAAAACTAGGTTGCATGTAAGCATAAAAACGTAATCACTCGTCAACACACACTGAGGTAATGGAGGGATTATTTAAACTACATTCATGATTGTATGTTATGACAACTACAAGGAAGAATACAATGTAACAATTAAACTTGGAGAAGTGTTTGTGAGTAATCTACTAAAAAAGATGACAAGGGAACAAGAAAATGCTAAACATTAAGCAAGAATTGCAGCACTATTTTGCCCCCTTTTACCCCCCTAAAAAACTTCTCTCCACAAAAATTAAGACATTCTTAGATATCCAAGAATAAGAATATCTTATTAGATTTTTAATCTAAGATTCATCAAGATATATAAAGATTTGAATCTTGCACTAGACTCATAAGATTCATAAGTACACTCATACCACACAAGATAATCAGGTGTTCATTATTAAATCAATATTTCACATATCAATAAATGCACATCTTGTTAAACACCCAATGTGAGCATAATTATACATATACTGTAGTAAAAAATTTACACCCAAGCAATTCCCAAATGCAGCATTTAATGCTTTCATTGTCAATCATCTATTAATACCATTACCTCAATAATCTCCCATGTGCGAATTAGTTGCACTTCGTTCTTCAAAAAATTAAATACAGAGGGTTAACAAAAAATGACTGACAATCATCATTTGTTGGCAAATGGTATAAATAATAACAAACTACTGTACTTAAATAATAAAAAAAATTAAGATGTATATTCAAAAACAACTAAGATGATGTTTCCTAAAGTTTCCAAAAGCTCATCAAAATTGCATACAAAGCTGATGAGAAATGATTTCTGACGTAATGAAATGACTATTTTGAAGCACGAGACTTCATATTGGCCTGGAAAAATTCTCCATCACCTTGTGTGGCTGCCTTGTTGATAGAACGATGACGATCACGACTAACACACTCCTCCATCACTTCTCCAGAGCCTTTTATCAATCTGTAACAGAACATGACAAACTGAAAGGCTCAGACTCTAACAACATCATATCAAACACCAATTAACCATTTCATTGCTACAATCTTTATTTGCAATTAATGCCTGTTCTCAAATTGCCATATGCAGTTCATCTTTATCTTTTTCAACACCTTTTCCTCCATTTGCACCTTGATATAAGATTCTTAAATAGTTTAGCAGTTTAAGATAAACTGAAAACATTGTTTTTGGGTTTGAGAGCAATACATTCACAGAGCCAAAGACGGTACTAATTAAAACCTTGTATGTTTTAAGGGATTTTACTTGTTAAAAATGTTGGAAGAAATCCAGATCCACTTGATATGGTTAATACTCACTCACAGACAACACTTTGTTTTAGCATTCTTACTTTTACACACAGAAATCACACTAACGCCAGATGAACGCCATATTTTGGGAAATATACGAAGACGGCACACAAACATTCATACCAAAACAGAGATGCAGACATAGGAAACAGGGTTGGTTCAACAGAAATTGCGAGAGGGACAGAGATTCAAAAAACACAAGCATGGAATCACTATAGGAAGAGGCCAAACCCCCAAACATACCAGCGATACAAAGATGCGAGAAACAACTACACGTCAGTAAGGAGAGAGGCAGAGAGGAACTTTGAGAATGGCATAGCAGACGAATGTAAATCAGATTCAGGCTTTTTCTATAAATTCATCAAAAGCAAGCTGCAGGTAAAGGATAATATTCAGAGGTTGAAAATGGGGGAAAGATACATGGAAAATGAGAAGAAAATGTGTGAAACATTAAACAAAAAGTTCCAAAGTGTGTTTGTACAAAATGAGATCTTCAGGGACCTAGACACAATAAGAATTCCAGAGAACAACAGAGCACACAGAGGTGTTTAGAGACGAAGCAAAACAAATGCTCTTAGAGCCAAGTAAGAATAAAGCAGTTGGTCCAGATGGAGTTTCACCATGGGTTCTGAGAGAATGTGCACCTGAGCTCAGCATACCACTTCAGCTGATTTTTCAGAAATCCCTGTGTACAGGAGTTGTAGCTGATGTGTGGAAAAAGGCATAGTTCTAATCTACAAAAGTGACAGCATGGAAGACCCCCTTAATTATAGACCTGTATCATTGACAAATGTAATGGTCAAAATATTGGAAAAATAATTAAAACTAAATGGGTAGACCACCTGGAGAAAAACGATATAATATCAGACAGACAGTATGTTTTCGATCTGGAAGATCCTGTGTAACGAATTTACTCAGTTCCTATGATCGAGCCACAGAGGTTTTACAGGAAAGAGATGGTTGGGTTGACTGCATCTATCTGGACCTAAAAAACCAGCGTTGAATGTAATGAAACGCCATTTTCTGGGTGACGTCCCGGAGGTTCCCCGGAGCTATCCATGGCTTCGGGGAGCCGTAGGGGCTCCCCCAGAAAAGGCGTTTGATAGAGTTCCACATAAGAGGTTGTTCTGGAAACTGGAACATACTGGAGGGGTAACAGGTAAGCTTCTAACATGGATGAAAAATTTCCTAACTGATAGAAAAATTAAGGCCGTAATCAGAGGCAATGTATCGAATTGGAGGAATGTCACAAGTGGAGTACCACAGGGTTCAGTTCTTGCACCGGTAATGTTCATTGTCTACATAAACGATCTACAAGATGGAATACAGAATTATATGAACATGTTTGCTGATGATGCCAAGATAATAGGGAAGATAAGAAACCTAGATGATTGTCATGCCCTTCAAGAAGACTTGGACAAAATAAGTATATGGAGCACCACTTGGCAAATGGAATTTAATGTGAATAAATGTCTTGTTATGGAATGTGGAATTGGAGAACATAGACCCCACACAACCTATATATTATGTGAGAAATCTTTAAAGAACTCTGACAAAGAAAAGGATCTAGGGGTGGTTCTAGATAGAAAACGGTCACCTGAGGACCACATTAAGAACATTGTATGTGGAGCCTTTGCTACACTTTCTAACTTCAGAATTGCTTTTTAATACATGGATGGAGAAATAGTAAAGAAATTGTTCACGACTTTTGTTAGACCAAAGCTGGAATATGCAGCTGTTGTGTGGTGCCCATATCTTAAGAAGCACATCAACAAACTGGAAAAGGTGCAAAGACATCACCAAGTGGCTCCCAGAACTGAAGGATAAGAACTACAAGGAGAGGTTAGAGGCATTAAATATGCAAAAACTAGAAAATAGAAGAAAAAGAGGCGCTATGATCACTACGTACAAAATAGTAACAGGAATCGATAAAATTGATAGGGAAGAATTCCCGAGACTCGGAACTTCAATAACGAGAGGTCATAGATTTAAACTAACGAAACAAAGCTGCCGGAAAAATGAAAGAAAATTCACTTTTGTAAACAGAGTGGTAGACGGTTGGAACAAGTTAGGTGAGAAGGTGGTGGAGGCCAAAACCGTCAGTAATTTCAAAGCGTTAAATGACAAAGAGTGCTGGGAAGACGGGACACCACGAGCATAGCTCTCATCCTGTAACTACACTTAGATAATTACACGTAGGTAATTACACACACACTCAAGCAGTTAAATCCAACTGTGACAAAACTCAACTGACTTACTGGGGCCAACCCCAACTGACTTACTGGGGCCAACCCCAACTGACTTACTGGGGCCAACCCCAACTGACTTACTGGGGCCAACCCCAACTGAGGCCAACCCCAACTTGGGCCAAACCCAACTGACTTACTGGGGCCAAACCCAACTGTCACACAACCCAACCAAATCGATTTATTGAGACCAAACCCAACTGTGATACAACCTAACTGATTTGCTGGGGCCAAACCCAATGGTGACAACCCAATTGATTTACTGACGCCAAACCCAACTGTAGCAACCAAACCAATTTAATGGGGCCTAACCCAACTGTGACACAACCCAACTGATTTACTGTCTATTGTCATAGGCTGTGTCATCAGCCTATGAAACAAATAATAGATAGACAATAGACAAATCTAAGTCTATTGTCATAGACTGTGTCATCTGGAAAAGCTGGGCGAGGCTTTCAACTCGAAAAAAAATAAATACTAATTTAAATACAAATTTGATGTGGGTTATTTTGTAGCAAAATCAGACTGATATTTGGATGGATTCATTATTCAAGCTCCAAATTTTGGATATTCCACTGTAGATATTAATATACACTATGTATAGATCATATTTATAAGCATGAATGGAACATACTGCAATGTACAATTAAAATATACTTTGGCCCTATGCAGAGAATAAGTTACAATAACAACTGAAAATAAATAACCCACGATTGAAATGAAAATTAGGAAATTTGGGTCCATCCTAGACCAGGCCAGACCAAAACGTCATCACTTTCACGTGTGATCTGGGTTATTTATCAAAGCCTACCTGTGCCTGTTGGTCTCCTGATCAAAGACACGTCGCATCACACTCTCCTGCTTCTCCCATTCCTCTCTGGTCATGGGTGTTGTGGCCTGGCTTGGCGTCATCATCTCCAGGCTTGGGCCCACTGAAGACGAGCCGTTTTCGGTGATATCCATCTTATTTTTAGAAGACTTTGACCCTTTATCTTTGCTGGATTCACTCTTCACGTGATTTACTGCATCAGGTTTGTGCTTCTGCTTCGTTACCACTTTCTTCTTCAACCGCTTGCTTTCTTTCTTCCTGTCCTTCTTCATCTTTTTCAGCTTCTTACGTAATCTTTTAACCTTCTTTTTTATAGACTTTTTCTGCTGTTCTTTTGCTTGCTTTTTACATTTTTTGAGTTTTTTCTTTAGTGCCTTTTCTCTCTTCTTCCTCTTCTTTAAGGCTTTTTTTAGTGCCTTTCCTTTCAGTTTGCCATTGAACACGTCCATTTCCGATCCCGACGAGTCCGAGGACGACGACGAGGATGACGACGACGAAGATGAGGAAGAGGACGAAGAGGAAGAAGACGAGGAAGATGAGGAAGACGACGACGACGACGAAGACGATCTCGATGAAGCCGATTTTGCACTTTTCCTCTTCTTTTTTACCTCCCTGTGATTTGGTGATGCCGAAGATGAGGATGAAGATGATGTTGACGTCCTTCTCTTCTTTGTCTTGGATCGTGACCTTGCTTGCACAGTGGCTTCATCCGAACAAGATATATGCTCCTTCTCCATAATATCCTACAAGATAAAAGTACACTGCTGTATCTTTCAACAAACTGAAATCATGTTCTATCATGTAAGCTATGACATTCTGCATAAATTTAATGTTATAACAGTGTCTCCTGTTAGCTGGCAAATATAGTAATAATATAGTAAATATCTATTACAGTACTGTACTTTGTATCTTTGAGGCCTAGGCAGTTCAGATAATGGATTATACCAATTAGAAGAGTCCAGTAAACGGTATACAACACGTTTATGGACTTTTTTTAATACGAACTTAACATTAGCCTAACAAAAGAATATTCAATTATCAATGATATAAATAATTTTGTTTGTCAGGGACAGAAAGCCTGCACTTAGGCTTATTGATGGGACCTCAATAAGCCTAAGTCAACAGCCGACTTTCCCCAGGATACAAACCACAACAGTTGCCTAACTCCTACATAACTACAGGGTATTCATGTGCTGCCACATTGTGACTTATTCTCAGTAACTTGAATAAATTGACCTGTGCAGAACTGGATTCTCAGCGGGTTCATGTTATGGAGAAAACTAGGGATGGCGCCTTCCCTGGCCCTATACAGTACCCTAGTGATCTATCACCTGCTGGACATCGGGGGGTTGCTAGTTTCCCGAGTGCAGTTGTGTCACCAATTATTGATCATTGCTTAGGGGAGGCCTAACAAGATTGTCTGGGAACCATCAGAAAAAGACATTTCAGTACATTCAAAGTTGGATGTTGTTGCCCCCTTTTGGCATCCTAACATGCAGCACATCTCGGTGGTAAATTGAGAGCTCTCTCTGTTGTCTCCTCTGTGTAGCATTGGTCTACATCATCACCTCACAATCAAATAACCCAGGCTCAATCCCTGGGCATGACAGAAATGGTAAGGCACATTTCCTTTCACCTGATGCATCTCTTCACCTAGCAGGAAAATAGATAGTCAAAGTCAAAGATAGTCAACTGTTTCGAGTTGCATCCCGGCCTAGGGAGAACTGGATAAGCCTAAGTACAGGCTTCCTGTCCCCCGACGTCAGGAACTTTACTCGGCAAAACTATTTGCAAAGTTCACCGTCACAGTGGAGCAAAAGTTGATAAGAATAGTTTCAAAACAGTGGATTGCTTGCACAGATCCTACTGGCTTAGGGAGCAATCAAAGAGGATTTGCTTAAAAAACCTCAACAATACTAATATAAAACATTTGAGAGCAAATTTTAGTATAGCCATGCTCATTTGTTTTCAAAATACTGTTTAAGGTTCCTGGCAATGCATTAAAATGGTGATAAAATCTGCCATCAGGGAGGCTCAGTCATAAATGTTATGAATTTCAAACCGAGATCAAACTTTAATATCAAACACGGTGAACAAAATAATTATTTTGCAATAATAATTTCTACTGTCAGGGACAGGAAGCCTGTTCTTAGGCATACTGTGGTGCCCGCACTAGACTGACTACTGATCTTCCCAAGGATGCAACCCACAAAAGACAACTCCTGGGTACCTATTTACTACTAGGTGAACAGACATCAGCTAAAAAGAAATATACCCAACCATTTCTGTTCCGCCCGGGTATCGAAGCTGGGTCTCTCGATTGCAAATACTGTACTGTATAGGACATAAACCACTGTACAAAAAGAAACAATAATGAGGATACCTAATAATCAAAAGCCTACTTCAACATCTAAGCAAACTGCAGATGGATATTGTTGCTCTCCAAGAGACCAGGCTTCCAGGATCAGGATTTGTAAGAGAGAGAGAGAGGGCCTTCTCTTTCTTCTGGCAAGGAAAACCACCTGATGAGACCAGAGAACATGGTGTGGAATTTGCCATCAGGAATGCACTGTTGGGACACATTATGCCACCGATGGGGGAAACCGAACGAATTCTGTCTCTGCAACTGCATTCCCAAACAGAACCAGTCAATGTAATTAGTGCATATGCACCAACCCTGACTTCTCCAGCAGAGGCAAAGGAAAAATTCTACGATGACCTCAACAGAGTCATAGCGAGAATCCCTGTAAAGGAGCCACTGTTCATCCTCGGCGACTTCAACGCCAGAGTGGGTGCCGGTCACAACTTTTGGCCCACTTGTCTGGGTCAATTTGGCATAGGGAGGATGAATGAGAACGAGCAACGTCTACTAGAACTCTGCTGCCTTCGTGTTCTCTGTGTCACTAACACGTTCTTCGGCACAAAGCCTCAACACCGAGTCTCTTGGAGACACCCCAGATCCAAGCACTGGCACCAGCTTGACCTAATCCTTACCAGGCATGCCAGTCTACCCAGTGTCAAGATTACGTGTAGCTACCAGAGTGCTGTCTGTGACACCGACCACTCCCTGGTATGTAGCAGGGTCAAGATACAACCAAAGAAGATTCATCACTCGAAAAAGGCGGACAGACCTCGCATTGACACCACCAAGACCCGCAACCAGGACAAGGTGGAAGATTTTAAGCGTGTACTCGAGGAAGCTCTCCCTGGCCCAGCTGGGGTCACTGCCTGTAAAAGATGGGAGCACTTCAAAGATGCTGTGTTCAACACTGCCATGTCCACCTTTGGCAAGAAGACCAGCAGGTCGGCAGACTGATTCGAGGCTCACTCGGAAGAGATGACACCTGTCATCGAAGAGAAGAGAAACGCCTTGGCAGCCTACAAAGCCTGCCCAAGTCAGCGCAACTTACAGATCCTTCGGGTCGTCCGCTGCAAAGTGCAGCAGAACGCCAGGCGATGTGCCAACAACTATTGGCTCCAGCTCTGCTCCCAGATACAGACTGCAGCAGATACAGACAATGTAAGCGGAATGTATAACGGCATCAAGCAGGCCCTCGGACCAATCCAGAAGAAGACTGCTCCTCTGAAATCTGCCACAGGCGAGGTGATTCAGGACCAGACACTGCAGCTGAAGCGCTGGGTCGAGCACTACTCTGAGCTATACACCAGGGAAAATGTGGTCACCGAAGACGCCCTGAGTGCCATTGAGTGCCTGCCTGTGTTAATGGAGCTCGACAGCGAACCGACCCTCGAAGAATTCAGCGAGGCCCTAGACTCCCTTGCTTCTGGTAAAGCTCCTGGCAAAGACGGCATTCCTGCTGAGACCTTGATGTGCTGCAGAGACAGCCTGCTCATGGAGCTGCATGTAATCCTCTGCCTCTGCTGGGAAGGAGAGGTGCCACTGGACATGAGGGATGCCAACATCGTCACGCTGTATAAGAATAAAGGTGACAGAGGCGACTGCAACAATTACCATGGAATTTCCCTCCTCAGTATTGTCGGAAAGCTGTTTGCTCGAGTCCCATTGAAGAGGCTCCAAGTACTTGCAGAGAGAGTCTATTCAGAATCACAATGCTTATTCAGAGCCGACAGGTCCACCATCGACATGGTCTTTTCCCCTCAGACAACTGCAGGAGAAATGCAGGGAACAGAAGCAGCCACTCTTTGTAGCCTTCATAGATCTGACGAAGGCCTTCGACCTCGTCAGCAGGGATGGCCTGTTCAAGATCCTCCCCAAGATCGGATGCCCACCCAGGCTCCTCAGCATCATCAGATCTTTCCATGAGAACATGAGGGGCACCGTGGTCTTTGATGGCCTAACATCCGAAGTGGAGTAAAGCAAGGCTGCGTACTGGCTCCAGCCCTATTCGGGATTTTCTTCGCAGTTATGCTGCAGCGCGCCTTCGGATCTGCCACAGCAGGCATCTACCTCCAGACCAGGTCAGATGGAAAGCTCTTTAACCTCGCCAGGCTGAGAGCCAAGACGAAGGTTCGGCTGAGGTGTCTGCACGACTTCCTTTTTGCCGACAACGCAGCAGTCACTGCCCACTCAGCCGAAGACCTCCAGCGGCTCATGACCCGCTTCAGCGAGGCCTGTCAAGCTTTCGGACTCACCATCAGTCTGAAGAAAACTCAGGTTATGGGACAAGGAGTGGACTCCTCACCTGACATCGGCATTTCCAATTCCAAACTGGAAGTCGTTCACGACTTCGTGTACCTGGGCTCCACAATCTCTGACTCCCTTTCTCTTGATACGGAGCTAAACAAACGCATCGGTAAGGCATCTATTACCATGTCCAGACTGACAAAGAGAGTGTGGGCAGAACCTGTGTCCTGAGCACTCTCCTTTGTGGCAGCGAGTCTTGGACACTCCTCGCCCGTCAGGAAAGACAGCTGAATGCCTACCACATGCGCTGCCTTCGACACATCTTGGACATCACCCGGCAGGACAAGGTGACAAACAGCAACATCCTGGGGAGAGCTAGAATCACCAGCATGTACGCAGTGCTGAAACAGAGACGAATGCGCTGGCTCGGGCACGTTGTGCGAATGGGCAATGGCAGGATCCCCCAAGGATCTCCTGTATGGACAGCTGACGCAGGGAAAGCATCCAACAGACAAGCCCCAGCTACGGTACAAAGACGTATGCAAGAGGGACCTGAAAGCCATAGACGTTGATTTTGCTACGTGGGAAACACTGGCTGCAGACCGTTCAGCCTGGAGGCAGTCTGCTCAGAAAGGTCTCTCCAAGTTCGACGAGTTACTTGCCAAGAAATTGGAGGCAAAGAGACAGAGAAGGAAAGCCGGTAGCCAGGAAGACAGACCAGAAGCGGACTTCGTTTGTGCTCAATGTGGGATGGACTGCCATTCTTGGATTGGCCTCATCGGTCACACCAGACGCTGCTCCAGGATTGACAACCAGAGCGTAACTCCATAGTCTCCTGAGACTGAAGGATGCCTACTACTTCAACATGAAAATATATACAGGGTATAAATTTACACACACATCTACATGTGTACAAGCCTGTCTAAAGGCCAAAAGTGTCTCCAATGAAATTTTACTAGTGACAGGAGTCTAGGCTGGACTCCCTGTTTAAGATCTTGTGTATTATCAAGTGGGATGCATGATACGAGGTTCATGATCAATGATCGTGGAGGGTACACAATGGGAGGTTCATGACCTATGATCGTGGAGGGTACACAATGTGAGGTTCATGACCTATGATCGTGGAGGGTACACAATGGGAGGTTCATGACCTATGATCGTGGAGGGTACACAATGGGAGGTTCATGACCTATGATCGTGGAGAGTGCACAATGTGAGGTTCATGACCTATGATCGTGGAGGGTACACAATGTGAGGTTCATGACCTATGATCGTGGAGGGTACACAATGGGAGGTTCATGACCTATGATCGTGGAGGGTACACAATGGGAGGTTCATGACCTATGATCGTGGAGGGTACACAATGTGAGGTTCATGACCTATGATCGTGGAGAGTGCACAATGTGAGGTTCATGACCTATGATCGTGGAGAGTGCACAATGTGAGGTTCATGACCTATGATCGTGGAGGGTACACAATGTGAGGTTCATGACCTATGATCGTGGAGAGTGCACAATGGGAGGTTCATGACCTATGATCGTGGAGAGTGCACAATGTGAGGTTCATGACCTATGATCGTGGAGGGTACACAATGTGAGGTTCATGACCTATGATCGTGGAGAGTGCACAATGTGAGGTTCATGACCTATGATCGTGGAGAGTGCACAATGTGAGGTTCATGACCTATGATCGTGGAGGGTACACAATGTGAGGTTCATGACCTATGATCGTGGAGAGTGCACAATGTGAGGTTCATGACCTATGATCGTGGAGAGTGCACAATGTGAGGTTCATGACCTATGATCGTGGAGAGTTCACAATGAAGTTCACGATCTATGATAAAGCTACATGATATGCAGACTTTCAAAGCTTGCAAACAGTGTTATCCAATTAATTGCTCAATAGTTCAAGCAGTTATTTCAAATTGGTGATTTTTCTCACCTGCTTGAGACGTATGGATCCCTGGTGGTCAGGGGGTCTACAGTTCACTTTCGTCACATCAGGATGACTCAACGGCTCCATCTGTTGGCCAGTTGCAGAAGTCTACTCAAGAGTCAAATCACAGCTTCATTTCTCGTCTTAAAAATCTGAAGACGTTAATAGTAAGTAAATTGCTAAATATTCATCTAACAATAAATGTTAATGTTCCTTGTAAATTCATTCAATGCTTTAATTATTTAACTTCTCAATACTGTATAAACATTATTTTAATTTATTTTACAGTATTACGTTTCTCTACACATTAATACCGTGCAATAATAGACTAAAAGTGACAACAAAAATGTACTTCGGCTATTTCAATTTTTTATTTGGCTTAAAAATTCTATTATCTCAATTTTTATTGCAAAAACAGACAAATTGCATTTTGTAATTTGTTTGAAGTAAATAAGTAATTATCAAAAGAAGGCACCAAGTCGGAAAGACTGTTCAGCACCATCTGTGTTGTAGGATATTCAAAAGGTCCTAAATCTCACTCAGGATGCCAATACCATAGCAAAAGAGAGAACACGAGTGATGTCAAAGCCATTAAAAGGCATCAAATTCACTAAGGAATCTAATGAGGGACAAATGACTCGCAGGAGACATTAGGAAAGCAAAACTTAAGTCATGCTGAAAAATGGGGATTTTTTATGAGGAGGTGCACAAGTGTAAGAGGGACAACACAGTTGGAATAATAAGGAGCAGGGCGCTGTTCCATCAAGTGTCCGTGAATTAAGAGTGTGTGATCGAAATGCAGCCTAGCCAGAGCTGCTTCCCACCTCCTATCACAGTGGCAGCAGGAAGGACATAATTTATCTAAATTAACAAATCAAATCAATTTTAATTTTTATACAAAGAAGTATTTCAAGACATCTTGCAGAATGAGCTATCACGTCTTGTATTGTCTCTTGTGCAGACTGGGCTTGTGAGCATCTTCGTGGGTTTCTGTGGTGTGGATCATGAGCGACTAAACACATGGACAAATTTAAGATCAAACCTGCAGATGTCTGAATATAACTGCTACTGTTGGAGGCATCTCCAGATGCCTTCGACAGTAGGTGGCCTTAGTTTGATCAAATTCGGAAGCCATCAGCACTCATCCACCCTCTGGGAGGATAACATGTCACACCCCTACCATGTCTTTTAAGACAGAATATCGTATTTCTGTATATTGGATGTTACTATTATAACTGAAATATTTGTGCTAACAAGAGGATCTCCCTGAATGAATGTCAAAATACTGTAGTGGACTATATAATGAGTGAAAATGACAGCAAATACATTCTTAGTCAAGACACAGCTGTGAACAAGACCAGGCCCCCATAGGACATGCCTTGGGTTGCTCTTCTCTACATTTGCATTGTTCACAATCCAAAATGTAGTTAATACTTTGACATAAATATAACTGAAGTGAGAGCGAAGATCTTTTTATAATTACAGTACAACCTTGATTCAACATACCCCGATACAATGAATCTCCAGCTAGGTCGCACACTTTTCAGGCCGAATTTACTCGCCTGTTTCGACAAACAATAGTTCGCCGAAGCAGGGGATGTGTGGATTTGCTTATGATGTAGGGACGGAGTTCACAGACTGGTGGAAACTTTCTTATTCTATCACAGGTTACAATTAATAATTCCTTCATATGACAAGTTGGATCACACACAAGTGGACAAGCGGTCCACATGTTTACAATGTAGGGACAGAGTTCACAGACTAGTGGAAAACTTTTCCATTCTATGACAGAATGCTAGAAAATTACCAAGTGATGAGGAAAGGAAAGTATGGTCATTAAGACGAGATTTTTCAAAAGAAGACAGAGAGAAGCTAAAACTGAACCTCGTCGAGGAAAAACGTCTAAATGAGAGCAGGAATGAAGAAGAAAGCAATTCTTTTTTCTACAAAGTAATAGGGGTAGGCAGACTAGTAAAATGGTACAAAAAGGCAAACCAACAAAATCACTAAAGAAAGGGGTAGTGAAGAATAAGGAGAGGAGTAATAAGGTGATGTAATACAGCTGCAGACACCAGATATTGTTGCACTCACGGAGACAAAACTTGAAGATGATATTTTAAATGAGGTCATATTCCCAAGGGGCTACTCAGTCTGGAGATGGGACAGAAATATTAGGAAAGGCGGTGGCGTCGCTGTGCTGGTAAAAGAACACCTAAAGGTAAATGATATTTTAAATGAGGTCATATTCCCAAGGGGCTACTCAGTCTGGAGATGGGACAGAAATATTAGGAAAGGCGGTGGCGTCGCTGTGCTGGTAAAAGAACACCTAAAGGTAAATGAAATAATGATTGCCAATCCACAAGAAGTTGACATAATAGCACTAGAGATCTGCAATCAGGATGATAAAACTAATGATCATAAATGCATATAGTCCACCGCCATGCAATACATGGTCAAAGGAGGAGCTGGATAATAAACGTGAGAGGCTTATAAGAATAATATGAGAGATTATAGCGAGAGCTGATAAAGATAGATCACGACTGTTGGTAGTCGGCAACTTCAACTTGAAATCTATAGACTGGGAGGCATATGAAGCTAAAATAGAGAATTTTTGGATTTGTAGATTCGTAAACCTCATCCTCATCAACGTGTTTAAACAAGCTACGAGGATGAAGGAACGGGACGTTCCCTCCATGCTGGATTTGATATTTACCAGGAAAGAGGAAGAGATATTTGACATTCAGTACCTCCCTCCCTTGGGTAAAAGTGACCATGTCTTTTTGGGAATAAAGTATGTAATGTATTATAATATGGAAGAAAATGAGGTTAACCCTAAAACTGTTAACCCTTTCTTTTTATATCATGGGTAACATTCCCAGGTGTGAGGGCCCTCAGTACTGAGTGAGCCACCAAGGCTGGTGCATGCAGCATGAGCTCACAGCACTGCTGTTCAGCTTGTGACCACAGCATCGCCTAAAAATCTCAAAATATATATGTACAGTACATGCTATTATTTAGCAATGATATATAGTAGGCATCCTTCAGTCTAAAGACTATGGAGTTGCGCCTTGACAGGGCACAAAGCCTGGGTAGGTAGCAGTCTCCGTGGTGTAGTGGTAAGACACTCGCCTGGCGTTCCGCGAGCGCTATGTCATGGGTTCGTATCCTGGCCGGGGAGGATTTACTGGGCGCAATTCCTTAACTGTAGCATCTGTTTAACGCAACAGTAAAATGTGTACTTGGATGAAAAAACGATTCTTCGCGGCAGGGGATCGTATTCCAGGGACCATAGGATTAAGGACTTGCCCGAAACGCTACGCGTACTAGTGGCTGTACAAGAATGTAACAACTCTTGTATATATATCTCATATGGAGGAGAAACTGTTACCCATGCAGCAGGTCCCCCCTCTCCACTTTGCTGAAATTATCCAATAGAAAGGCAAATGCCAATACACAAGGTTCCAGCAACGTAGGGATGATAGTATTACAGAAGACCCCTGACTGGGATAAATATGACCAGTATTCTGATAATAGCAGGATTGTTGTGATAATTAGTGCTGTAGTGGGAGGAGTAATGTTGGTGGGGAGGGAGGTAGCATTGTCTGCTGACTCTTTGTGACAACCTTTTACTGTCTGGACTCACTATACCAGCTTAGTGGTTTGCTATGGTGAACAAAACATGTAGATACTTATATATAACATCTGTATATAGTGAATAAAAGCAAAAACAGTATGGTTGGAGGAGAATGTTGGAGAGTCAGGTGAGGTGAAGGAGGGAGTGGCAGCCAGTGGCAGCCAGTGGCAGCCAATGGCAGGCTGGCTGGCTGGTGTGTAGTGGTCACTCCTTGCTGCTGTTTGACTCGGCATACCAGCTTTGTGGTTCGTAATGGTGAACACAAATGTAGATACTTATTACACTATATATGCACGTTATATATAACACCACAAACAGTATACTTGAAGAAGGAATGTTAGTGCATCTGGCCTTGAACCAGTGAGGGAGGGAGGGTGGGAGCATCAGTTATGTGTGTGGCCGCCTGTTACTGTCTGCTGTCATAATACCAGCTTAGTGGGTCGCTATGGCAAACACAAATGTAGATATTTATATATAACGTACATATAAAGTGTAAAAACAGCAAAAGGAGTGTTGGGAGAAGCCATTTTGGTGAGGGAGGTGGCATCATCTTCCTGACTTGTCATGCTGTGTAAGGGTGACCACTATGCTCTTTGTGCACTATGCCAGCTTAGATGAACAGTTATGGTGAACAGAACATGTAGATACTTATATATAATGTCTGTATATAGTGAATAAAAGCAAAAACAGTATGGTGGGAGGAGGATGTTGGCGAGTGAGAAGTTTTTGAGGGAGGGAGTGGCAGCGAGAGGATGGCTGGCAGATGTGGTGGCCACTCCTTGTTGCTTTCTGACTCTGTATATCAAGTTAGTGGTTCGTTATGGTGAACAAAACATGCAGATACTTGTATATAACCTGTGTATATAGTCTAATAACCGACAAAGTATTTGTTTATTGTTTTATGAACATAATAATTGAATCAGTAATATGCACACCATAATTTTGAGTACAGCGATGATTCACACAATTTATTATATAAATATATCACACTACACACTATTGAATAATATTACAGCAAAAAACAAAGAAAAAATCAGAGACATTGAAATAATTAGGTAATAATATCTTTGTGGCAACTCCCTCCTGACAGCTTGGGTAGAGCAGACGTCGTCTGGCGCCTGCTCTGTCAACGCCTCTTTTTTGCCACACTTCTCCGCCCTATTGCAGCCAAAATATGCCACTTACGATTTTTCTATTTTTTTGCTGTGATCAGGGAACACAAATTAACACACAGAAATTTAGCAAATTAGCAACACAGAAATTATCGACAAATACAGCGACAGCAGGCAGCTCGACATCAGCGAAGCCCTACACATCAAAAGTCAACACCAGCAAACAGCCAAATAACACAATTACATTCTACCCACTTCAAGACCCCGGACCAACACAGAAGCAAGAAGAGAAAATACGCAATAATTCGTGTTCTGACTACAGTATGTAAAATTATCTTTACCCAATGATTATTCATTGGTTTGTGCTCTATCACCCCACCCAAAAACATTTGTCATATAACCTCACACAAAAACAAATATAAGCATGAAACAGAGTATATAAAAATTTGTCTTTGAAGTCACATCAAGAACATTATGAACGTTCTACTGAATACATATTGTAAAGAACACAAATATGCATCATGTTCGATAAAAAAACAAATAAAACCGCATTAGGAATACATAGAACAAATAATTGAAAATATATTTGTGGCAACACCTGGTGCTTGAATGGCCCGCACGACCGTGTCTGGGCGAGTCACGCACGGGTGACCAGCCCCTGATGACTACAGCGCACTTTGTCCACGTCCCCACAGCCAAAGTAAGTGGAATTTGGTATTTATTTTTACATAGACGTGTTCAGGGAAGGGAATTTATCATTTTACAAAGAAAAAAGAATTTTTTGGGAACACTATTTCATGCGCACAGGAGGAATTTCACAATAAACTCGGCGCAGCACAGTGGTTAATGCACAACTATATTCTACACACTTCAAGACTCCGAACCAACGTAGAAGCAGCAAGAGGAAGTATGGGCCAATAGGCCTTCTGCAGTTACTTCCATTCTTATGTTTTCATACCTAATTTATACCCATTGTTTCATGTTCTGGCATATGCTTTGTCACCTCACCCAAAACTTTTGTGCCATATCACCTCACCCAAAATGAGTATAAGTATGATGTATTTTATGTGTAAACTAAATCTTTGAAAATGTAATAAGCATTACGAAAAGCGTTCAGGCATCAGACCAGAAATAAAGAATGAATTTTGAAGAGTTAATTTATTAATTACCCTCGACAGTGAAGAACGTAAAAAATATTGAGAAGATTCGTGTTACAATTATTAATCTTACCCTTTTGGTCATATTCCTAGTAGCCAGAATGCACTTCTTGGCCTACTATGCAAGGCCCAATTTGCCTAATAAGCCATGTTTTCGTGAATTTCAATATTTTTCTAATTTTTTCTTATGAAATGATAAAGCTATCCATTTTATTATATACAAGTTAATTTTTTTAAATTAGAGTTACAACTAATGGAGATATATGACCGAACCTAACCTACCCTACCTAACCTAACCTAACCTAGCATAACCTAACCTAACCTAGCATAACCTAACCTAACCTAACCTAACCTAACCTACCCTACCTAACCTAACCTAACCTAACCTAGCATAACCTAACCTAAACTAACATAACTAAGTCAATCATTTATGTTCTTAATATAATATAATAATAATAATTCAAATAAACCAATTGGAAACAATATGTTGAAAAAAAAAAATCACTCGGCCTATTAGGCAAATCGGGCCTTACATAGTATGCCAAGAGGTGCAATCTGGCTACCAGGTACGACATACATACATACATATATATATATACATATACATATATATATACATATATACATATTATATATATATATATATATATATATATATATATATATGTCGTACCTAGTAGCCAGAACGCACTTGTCAGCCTACTATGCAAGGCCAGATTTGCCTAATAAGCCAAGTTTTCATGAATTAATTGTTTTTCGACTACCTAACGTACCTAACCTAACCTATCCTAACTTTTTCGGCTACCTAACCTAACCTAACCTATAAAGATAGGTTAGGTTGGGTTAGGTAGGGTTGGTTAGGTTTGGTCATATATCTACGTTAGTTTTAACTCCAATAAAAAAAAATTGACCTCATACATAATGAAATGGGTAGCTTTATCATTTCATAAGAAAAAAAATAGAGAAAATATATTATTTCAGGAAAACTTGGCTTGTTAGGCAAATCGGGCCTTGCATAGTAGGCTGAGAAGTGCATTCTGGCTACTAGGTACGACATATATATATATATATATATATATATATATATATATATATATATATATATATATATATATATAATATATATATATATTATATATATATATATAATATATATATATATATATATATATATATATATATATATATATATATATATATATATATAATATATATATATATTATATATATATATATAATATATATATATATTATATATATATATATATATATATATATATATATATGTCGTACCTAGTAGCCAGAATGCACTTCTCAGCCTACTATGCAAGGCCCGATTTGCCTAACAAGCCAAGTTTTCCTGAAATAATATATTTTCTCTATTTTTTTTCTTATGAAATGATAAAGCTACCCATTTCATTATGTATGAGGTCAATTTTTTTTTATTGGAGTTAAAATTAACGTAGATATATGACCGAACCTAACCAACCCTACCTAACCTAACCTAACCTAACCTATCTTTATAGGTTAGGTTAGGTAGCAGAAAAAGTTAGGTTAGGTAGGTTAGGTAGTCGAAAAACAATTAATTCATAAAAACTTGGCTTATTAGGCAAATCGGGCATTGCATAGTAGGCTGAGAAGTGCGTTCTGGCTACTAAGTACGACATATATATATATATATATATATATATATATATATATATATATATATATATACAGTATATATATATATAATTTCTATATAATCAATTTCTTTCAATTTCTTTCTTTATGCTTTATTATGCACATTAATGTCTACATTTTTCTTCTGACATATTGACCTTTAATGTTAATTAGCATATGCAAATAAGTTCACAATTGATTGGCTGGTGTGCAAGGCTTCACACTCCCTGAGAGAGCCATCAAGTTACTATAAAAAAAGCATATATCTTCACTTTCACTTCAGGTATATTTATGCCAAAGAATTAACGTGTAGCTTATATTTCTGTCTTTATGATGACATAGAAAACTTTGTTTATTATATAATATAGATAAAATTAACATTGATCTTCGAAAGGTTGTAGTGCCCATCAATAGGGAGAGCGTCGGCCAAGAAACTTTGTTTAAACTATGAATATCTTTCCTCTAATAAGGTATAATCTCTGTGATGGATTCACAAAAACTATTTTATCTCTACCTTTCTGATAACATATACAAATATAAGCTTTATTTGTGAATCTCTATTAAACAATTTATCAGAGCGTGTCAGGTTTGGTGTTCTATAAGCGAAAAAGACATGAATAGTTTAAGTAGCGAACGCATACTAACGAATAACGATAGTACAGTATCTATATACTGTACCAAAACTATTGTCCTATGAAGTTGATTTAACTTCCTGACAGGTTTTTTTAAAATAAATATTAAATGTTTTGTGGGTATTTATGCAAGATATTATCGTAAATATGCATTCTAATTGTTAATATCACCAATTAAATTTGCAACAATTTGAGCAAAGAAGTGAGATGACTGAATCACTGTGGACAGGACGCTGATATGCCAGCTCTCTCCAGGCAACCATATATCTTGGATAAGTCACTCCACAACATTGTCGCTCAGACCCTCAACTTCCTATGGCATCACCTACCACATATTTACTTCTAATTTACTGACTGCTGTAGTTGATACTTGGTTGATGGGGTTCTGGGAGTTCTTCTACTCCCGAAGCCCGGCCCGAGGCCAGGCTTAACTTGTGAGAGTTTGGCTGTTGCTTGTAGCGGCCCGCAGGCCCACATACCCACCACAGCCTGGTTGGTCCGGCACTCCTTGGAGGAATAAATCTAGTTTCCTCTTAAAGATGTCCACAGTTGTTCCGGCAATATTTCTTATGCTCGCTGGGAAGACGTTGAACAACCGTGGACCTCTGATGTTTATACAGTTCTCTCTAATTGTGCCTATGGCACCCCTGCTCTTCACTGGTTCTATTCTGCATTTTCTTCCATAACGTTCACTCCAGTTATTTTACTGTGCAGATTTGGAACCTGACCCTCCAGTATTTTCCACGTGCATATTATTTGATATTTCTCCCGTCGTCTTTCTAGCGAGTACATTCGGAGAGCTTTGAGACGATCCCAATAATTTAGATGCTTTATCTTGTTTATGTATTCCGTATATGTTCTCTGTATTCCCTCTATTTCAGCAATCTCTCCTACTCTGAAGGGGGAAGTGAGTACTGAGCAGTACTCAAGACAGGACAACACAAGTGACTTGAAGAGTACAACCATTGTGTTGGGATCCCTGGATTTAAAAGTTTTCGTAATCCATCTTATCATTCTCCTGGCTGATGCAATATTTGCTTGGTTATGCTCCCTAAAATTTAGGTTGTCAGACATCATCATTCTAAAATCCTTTACATGTCTCTTTCCTACTATGGGCAAATTTGATTGCTTTTTGTACCCTGTATTATGTTTAAGGTTTTCATTTTTACCATATCCGAGTACCTGGAATTTATCGCTGTTAAACATCATGTTATTTTCTGCTGTTCAGTCGAAAACTTTATTAATACAGTGGTACCTCGGAATGCGAGTGTCCCTGTATGCGAGTTTTTCGGAATACGAGCAGGATTTTCTCGAAAAATATGTCTCGGAACGCGAGGGTTACCTCTGGACACGAGTTTGTTGATACGCGTACAGGTCGACCCAGCGCGTGGTGGTTCGGCGATCGTCGCCCCTCCACCCATCAGTTTACCATTGTCTCGCGCCCAGTGACTACCCCCACATCAATTCTTCTCGTGGATTCTCAGTGTTTTGTTGGATTTTTGGTGATTTGACTATACAATTTGTTATTATATATCTCACCATGGGTCCCAAGAAAGCCAGTGGTAAGGATAAAGGCCAGAAAGCCCACGTGAGGATGACAATAGAGGAGAAACAAGAGATTATTCGGAAGCATGAGAACGGTACACGTGTTGTTGAACTTTGTAGGCAGTACAACAAAGCCACATCAACAATATGCACTATACTTAAGAAGAAAAATGAGATTATGAGTGCTAAAGTGGCAAAAGGAGTCAGAACAATAACGAAACAAACACCACAAATACTTGAAGAAGTGGAAAAGTTGTTATTAATTTGGATACACGACAAGGAGTTAAAGGATGATAGTGTTTCGGAAGCCATTATTTGTGAGGAAGCCAGGGTTTGGACAGATTTGTGGTGAGGAAATCGAGCAGTGAGCCTCAACCAGGACCTAGTGGCACTCAGATAAAACGTCCCAGGGAGTGCACACCAGAAAGGTCTTCACTGCCTGATGTGATATGGAAGGTGACTCCCCTTCCAAACAGTAACTCCTCTCCTCCTCCCCCCTCCTCACCATCTTCCATATGCCTGCAGCATTCAACAGCAAGGTAAGTAATAACTTGAACATAGTTTTGTAGGTATATTTAGATGAATTAGGTATAAAAATTTAGTTTGATGTGGGGTTTTTGGGGTAGTCAGGAACGGATTAATTCATTTCCCTTTATTTCTTATGGGGAAATTAGCTTCGGAATACGAGTTTTCGGAATATGAGGCGTCGCCAGGAACCAATTAAACTCTTAAACTGAGGTATGCCTGTACTGCTTTAGCATTGCCAGTTATCATCTTTGGAGTGTTGGGGGTTATTCTCCTAGTGGTACTCCTCACTTCTGGTGGCCCTTAGGGTTCTTGTGCCTTCTGTCTTAAACTGGGTTAGGAGCAACTTTAGCTGGCAGGGGCCACACTGGTGGTTTGCAGGCTTTCCTTCAGCATGCCGAGGTCAGCTTTCACAGCCATGTAAGCCAGGCTGCATTAGCTTACTTTAAGTCTGACATATGGTCCCCAATTTCTGGGCATCATGTTTGATTGCCCTTTACATGCTGGAAATCCCCTGCGGGTTTGGTAGTTCTATGGACATTCGCCTGAAAGTATTCTAGCTTTGTGCAAGCTGGTGGGGGTGGGGGTAGGGGGAGGTTGCTCGTCATCAGTGCCACAAGATAACAATGATTTGCATGCTGCCTCCGCCATGCTGCCTGCAGGGTCGGCAACATCTTTGACCTCGAGTCCTGTGGGGTTTGCTCTTACCATATGACATTTTCTGACCCCTCCTGATGTGGTTAGGCTTCCCATTTGCAGGTTTGTTTTGCTAGACTGCAGTGATCTATGTTACATACATGGGTGGATACCTGGAGCTGTCCCATCTGGTGTTTAGGGACCAGGAATTGAAGGTGCTGGTTAACTCCACCTTGGCTCCATCTGCTCCTATATTTCTGCATCTGCCCGATTATTCACGCTCTTGCCTCCAGGTGTTCTGTCACCAGCACAGCCACTCCTCCACCCTTCCTGGTTGTGTGCCGCTGCGTGTCTTTACTATTTGTATTTACTATTTGTGCCTGCAGGATCTAGCTGTTAGCTCTTGGACCCCTACTTTTCTAGCCATCGATTGTCTAATGTTCTGATTTCCAGCATATTTTTTCTTCTATCACATTTCTCTCTCACACACACACACGCACCCAGGAAGCAGCCCGTAGCAGCTGTGCCAGGTACCTTTTTACTGCTAGGTGAACAGGATCATCAGGTGGAAACAAATCCAGCCCATTTGGTTCTGCCCCGATTACAAATTGAACCCGGGCTCCTTACGACTAAAACCCTAGACTGCTGTCCATTCGATGTGTGTATGGGAGGTGGTGTGGGGGGGGGGGGGTTTGGTGTGTGGGGGGTGTGGGGTGGTGTGTAGGGGTGCGGGGGTTATGTGGGGTGTGATGTGGGGTGTACTCGCCTATTTGTACTTGTGGGGGGTTGAGCTGTGGCTCTTTGGTCCCACCTCTCAACTGTCAATCAACTGGTAATTACCTAAGTGTAGTTACAGGATGAGAGCTACACTCATTGTGTCCTGTCTACCCAGCACTCTGTCATATAACACTTTGAAACTATTGACATAGTGGTGAACAAGTTCCCGAGCCTATTGGGCTCTATCATATCTACACTTGAAACTGTGTATAGAGTCAGCCTCCACCACATCACTACCTAATGCATTCCATTTGTCAACCACTCTGACACTAAAAAAGTTCTTTCTAATATCTCTGTGGCTCATTTGGGCACTCAGTTTCCACCTGTGTCCCCTTGTGCGTGTGCCCCTTGTAATAAATAGCCTGTCTTTATCTACCCTCTTAATTCCTTTGAAAATCTTGTATGTGGTGATCATGTCCCCCCTAACTCTTCTGTCTTCCAGCGAAGTGAGGTGTAATTCCCGTAGTCTCTCCTCGTAGCTCATACCTCTCAGCTCGGGTACTAGTCTGGTGGCAAACCTTTGAACCTTTTCCAGTTTAGTCTTATGCTTGACTAGATATGTGGGGGGGGGGGAGGGTGTGGGGGGGGGAGAATTGTGGTGTGGGGGAGAGAATGTGGTATGGTATGAGGGGGGGTGTGGTTTGAAAATGAGTGAGTC
Source organism: Procambarus clarkii (assembly GCF_040958095.1). NCBI lineage: Eukaryota > Metazoa > Arthropoda > Malacostraca > Decapoda > Cambaridae > Procambarus > Procambarus clarkii. The sequence continues at coordinate 39,234,097 of NC_091163.1, forward strand.
AGTATGAGAGTGAATATGAGTATGAGTGAGTATGCATACGACTGAGTATATATATATATATATATATATATATATATATATATATGAGTAAGTATACATATGAGTGAGATAAAGACAGACTATTCAACACTGGTGGGATGCGAACAAGGGAACACAGGTGGAGACTGAGTACCTACATGAGCCACAGAGACGTTAGAAGGAACTTTTTCAGTGTGGGAGTAGTTAACAGGTGGAATGCATTAGGCAGTGATGTGGTGGAGACTGACTCCATACACAGTTTATAATGTAGATATGATAGAGCCCAGTAGGCTCAGGAACCTGTACACCAGTTGATTGACAGTTGAGAGGCGGGACCAAAGAGCCAGAGCTCAACCCCCGCAAGCACAACTAGGTGAGTACATATGAGTGAGTATACATATGAATGAGTATGCATATGAGTGAATTTGCATGAGTGAGAGCGAGTATGAGTCAGTATGAGTGAGAGTACGAGTAAGAGAGAGAGCATGAGTGAGTATGAGTGAGAGTATGAGTAAGAGCAGGAGTTAGAGAGTATGAGTGAGAGAGAATGAGAGAGTGAGAGTATGAGAGTGTGAGAGAGTATGAGTGAGAGTATGAGTGAGAGTATGAGTGAGAGTATGAGTGAGAGTATGAGTGAGAGTATGAGTGAGAGTATGAGAGAGAGTGTGAGAGAGAGAGTATGAGAGAGTGAGAGTATGAGAGAGAGAGAGTGTGAGAGAGAGTATGAGAGAGTGAGAGTATGAGAGAGAGAGAGAGTATGAGAGAGAGTATGAGGGGTCAGGTCTGGGCCACAGCAGCTGGTCGTCTCCGGCTCCACCACTCACCTCAGCCACACCTACATGAGGTGACTCAGGTGAGACACAGCACCACCACCAGCAGGAGCACCAGCAGCAGCAGCAGCAGGAGCAGCAGGACAACTCAACACCCACACAACGTGTCCACTGACCCAGCAGGCTGTTGTGGTCAACCTTCCGCTATTTGTTTACAAGTCTCTCTCTCTCTCTGACGTTTCGTCGACACTTTTCCCGTCTTACGTAATATTATGCTCCAGGGACTTATATATCTTACAAACTTTATTTCAACATTTATATTAACATTTGTGTTATTATCTATAAAGTTTATTAAGTTTTTTCGTTAAGTTTTGTAATAATAAATAATCTCGAATGCGGCCTATGACGTCATCACGCAGCCAGGTACACATTGTATAATTTTTCAATTATTTGTAATTTGTGTTTTACGAGGCATGGAAAGTTTCTTTTCTGTTATTATAATCGCTTAAATGTTTTTTCTCTGTATGATAATTGAAGTTTACTTTAAACTCTATACAGTATTTACATTTTATATACATGAAAAAACGCGAAAACGGAACTAATTTGAAATTTGGTTATATAATTTATCATTACCATGTCCTTATGCTATTACTAACGTTATGTAGTATATGTTGACTCATATTACCTCCAGTCTCTCCTCGTATCCCTCAGTCACTATACTTTCATTTATTTGTTAACAGAATTTAACTCATATCTATACCATATCTTAATAATCTATACCATATGTTAATACTCATATCTAGCCAAACTCAATATACTTAGTTCCTGCCAATATGGCTTCAGACCCAATAAAAGCACTAACGATGCACTTATTAATATGATTAACTTGATACATGCAGCACTTGATAAAAATGAGTTCCCTGTTGGGTTATTTGTGGACCTGCGTAAGGCTTTTGACACTGTCAACCACCAAAACCTTCTTCTTAAATTACATCATTATGGAGTCAGAGGACACTCCCTGCAATACCTCAAATCCTACCTTACTGACAGGCTCCAGTATGTTTCTGTGAATAATTCAATTTCTCCCACCCTACCCATCAACATTGGTGTTCCTCAGGGCAGCATACTTGGCCCTCTCCTCTTTCTCATCTACATTAATGACCTTCCAAATGCCTCCCAACACCTCAAACCAATCTTATTTGCTGATGACACAACTTTCATTTTCTCCAGTCCTGACCCTCTTGCTCTAAATGTCACAGTAAATACTGAACTAGATAAAGTCCATCTTTGGCTAACTGCCAACAAACTCACCCTTAACATTGACAAAACCTTCTATATTTTGTTTGGTAATAAATCCTCAAATGAAATTAATCTAAGAATAAATAATATACAAATCAGTAGTAAAGTTGATGGTAAATTCCTTGGTGTTCTCATTGACCACAAGCTGAATTTCCAGGGACACATTCTAAATATAGCAAAAAAAGTTTCTAAAACTGTTGGCATTCTTTCTAAGATCAGATATTATGTACCACGCCCTGCCCTGGTGACTCTCTATTACTCCCTTATCTATCCTTATCTCAACTATGGTATTTGTGCTTGGGGTTCTACTACCTAAAATCATTTACGTCCTCTAATTACCCAACACAAAGCTGCTATGAGGACAATATCCAACTCTGGACCCAGACATCACTCGGTACCCCTACTCAAATCTCTGAATATGTTAGATATTAAGTCACTGCACATTCTCTCTCGTGTATTATACATATATAAAACGCTAAACTGTAATGCCAATCCTGACCTCAAAAGCTTCATTGAAGGTTGTAACAGAACCCATGAGCACCACACCAGAAACAAATACCTATTTGATATTCCAAGAGTACGACTTAATCAAACTAGAAATGCTCTACAAATCAAGGGGCCCAGAATGTGGAATGACCTTCCCAATCATGTTAAAGACTGTACCTCTCTCAACCAGTTTAAGATAAAAACGAAGCACTACCCAATTACAGTCTCCGTGGTGTAGTGGTAAGACACTCGCCTGGCGTTCCGCGAGCGCTATGTCATGGGTTCGTATCCTGGCCGGGGAGGATTTACTGGGCGCAATTCCTTAACTGTAGCCTCTGTTTAACGCAACAGTAAAATGTGTACTTGGATGAAAAAACGATTCTTCGCGGCAGGGGATCGTATTCCAGGGACCATAGGATTAAGGACTTGCCCGAAACGCTACGCGTACTAGTGGCTCTACAAGAATGTAACAACTATACAATACAATACAATACAATACAATTTTATTTAGGTAAGGTACATACATACAATAAATATTTACAAGGATTGTTTAACTTATAGGTAGAGCTAGTACATACAATGCCTAAAGCCACTATTACGCAAAGCGTTTCGGGCATGATAAACTTAAATGACAAGATTAATACTAATTGAGCATAATGAGTAGAATGAAAACAAGAAATGAAAACATAGATGAAAAAGCAGCACAAATACAATTATGTCGACAAACAGCACTCTTTAAAGAAAAAAACAGACATTGGTTGACAATAGAAGGGTAAGGTAGGTTACAGGGAATTTATTAGGTATAGCTTCGCTTTTAATTTAAACTGGTTGAGAGAGGTGCAGTCTTTAACATGGTTGGGAAGGTCATTCCACATTCTGGGCCCCTTGATTTGTAGAGCATTTCTAGTTTGATTAAGTCGTACTCTAGGAATATCAAAACTGTATTTATTTCTGGTGTGATGCTCATGGGTTCTGATACAACCTTCTATGAAGCTTTTGAGATCAGGATTGGCATTATAGTTTAGCGTTTTATATATGTATAATACACATGAGAGAATGTGCAGTGACTTAATGTCTAACATATTCAGAGATTTAAGTAGGGGTACCGAGTGGTGTCTGGGGCCAGAATTGGATATTGTCCTAATAGCAGCTTTGTGTTGAGTAATTAGAGGACGTAAGTGATTTTGGGTAGTAGAGCCCCAAGCACAAATACCATAGTTGAGATATGGATAGATAAGGGAGTAATAGAGAGTCACCAGGGCAGGGCGTGGTACATAATATCTGATCTTAGAAAGAATGCCCACAGTTTTTGAAACTTTTTTTGATATGTTTAGAATGTGTCCCTGGAAATTAAGCTTGTGGTCAATGAGAATGCCAAGGAATTTGCCATCTAATTTGTTACAAATTTGGGTATTGTTTATTTTGAGATTTATTTGATTAGAGGATTTATTGCCAAACAGAATATAAAAGGTTTTGTCAATGTTAAGGGTGAGTTTGTTGGCAGTTAGCCACAGATGGACTTTATTTAGCTCAGTATTTACTGTGGCATTTAGAGCAAGGGGATCAGGACTGGAGTAAATGAAGGTTGTGTCGTCAGCAAATAGAATTGGTTTGAGGTGTTGGGAGGCATTTGGAAGGTCATTAATGTAGATGAGAAAGAGGAGAGGGCCAAGTATGCTGCCCTGGGGAACACCAATGTTGATGGGTAGGGTGGGAGAAATTGTATTATTCACAGAAACATATTGGAGCCTGTCAGTAAGGTAGGATTTGAGGTATTGTAGGGAGTGTCCTCTGACTCCATAATGATGTAATTTAAGAAGAAGGTTTTGGTGGTTGACAGTGTCAAAAGCTTTACGCAGGTCCACAAACAACCCAACAGAGAACTCATTTTTATCAAGAGCTGTATGAATCGAGTTAAGCATACTAATAAGTGCATCGTTAGTGCTTTTTTTGGGTCTGAAGCCATATTGGCAAGGGCTAAGTATATTGAGTTTGGCTAGATATGAGTAAAGCTGCTTATAGATAAGTTTTTCAAAAATTTTTGACAAGTTTGGCAGGATAGATATAGGTCTGTAGTTGTTAACATCTGTGAGATTACCACATTTGTGGACAGGCGTTACTCTCGCTTTTTTTAGAATATCTGGGAAGGTTTGGAGTTCAAGTGACTTGTTGAAGAGCAAAGCAATAGCAGGGGCTAAAGATCTGGAGGCTTTTTTGTAAATTAAAGTTGGTATCTCCTCAAGGGCACCAGACTTGGTTTTAAGGGAAAGGATTATCTCATTGACGTCAGTGGAATTAATAGGCTTTAGGTACAGAGACTGTGGATAGTTACCTGAAAGATAGTCATTAATGTCTGTACTGGAAGATGGAATATCATTTGCAAGGGATGAACCAATGGAAGAGAAGAACCTATTGAACTCAGTAGCAGAATCAGAGGCTGAAAGCTGACCATCGTTATTAGACAGGAGAGTCGGTTTGTTATTTAAAGACTTCTTTGATCCCAATATTTGAGAAATTGTTCTCCAAGTTTGTTTAATGTTGCCCTTTATTTGGGTAAATTTATCTTCGTAGTATTTAGTTTTGGCTCGTCTAATTATCTTAGACAGCAATAATGAGTAATTCTTTGAGAATTCTTTGGAGACAATTCCTAACCTATACTTCTTCTCAAGGTCATGTTTTTTATTAATAGATTTAAGTATTCCCTTTGTAAGCCAGGGATTGTTAAGCCTTTTGGTTGTGACTTGTTTTGTAAGCATAGGACAGTGGGTATTATAAAGGCTAAGAGTTTTTTGAAGAAAAGATTGTACTGCAAGGTTGATGTCCTCTATGTTACCTAACTCGGACTCCCAGTTGACATTATCAGCAGCAGTTAAAAAATTGTCTATAGCAGTTTCATTGTGCAGTCTAAAACGTATCACTCTTGACTCAAGAGGTGGTTTGCTAATGTTAGTTAAGAGAAATGTGGGGTAATGATCAGTAGTGCTATCGGTGATTATACCTGAAGTAAGCGGAGAGGTTATGTTTGTCCAGATGTGATCGAGCGTCGTGGCAGTACTATCAGTGATTCTAGTAGGTCTAGTGATTAAGGGTATGAGGAAGCAGGAATTCATACAGTTGAGGAAGCTAACAGCAGTGGGGTGTTCAGGCTCGCAGAGGTCAATATTAAAGTCCCCTGCGATAATTAGGTGGTTTTTGTTCAGTCTGTTATCAAGTATTAGATTTCTAAGGTTTGAGTTGAATTCGGACACATCAGTGTTAGGAATTCTATAAACTGCACCCACAGTCAGGACAGACTCGGCACCCTTGACTCTGAAGCTGGCGAAGATATACTCCCCATAGCAGTCTCTGGTTCTAATTTCTTTTAAGCATGTTAGTTCTTGGTGGTAGTAAAGAGCAGTGCCACCACCTCTCTGAATTTGACGACAGTTGTGAATTGCTGAGTAGTTAGGCATGTTAAAGAGCTGAGTAGTATCCTCTTTCAACCATGTTTCAGTAAGTATAATAAAAGAGAATTTGTTGTCAATAGCTTCAATCAAGGCACTAACATCATCGAAGTGTTTACCTAGGGATCTAACGTTCAAATTGATTACAGAGATATTGTGATTATGAGTTAATACATTGTTTACATCATGTGCTGCAAAATATCTGCAATTTAGATCATTAAAGTGATAATTGGCATAGATAGTGGATAAGAGGTTAAGTTCAGGGTCTATACTTGTCTGCATAAAAAAGCTGATTGCAGGAAAAACAAGGGAAGAAAGGCAAATAACAAGGTAGAAATAAGCTATAAAATAGGGAAAAAGATGTACACAATACAGAACAAAGCAAACTCAAAAGGGGCTTACAGGGGTACAATGGAGTAAGGGAGTATGGCTAGGCTAGGCAACCTAGGTAATAAATGAGATTAACGAAAAAACATATAAACATGGACTATACAAAACACAAGGTATAGAAATACAAAACAAAAATATAAACAAGACTAAGCAATACAAAAACAAATTGAGCAAAAATTAAAAATGAGGTAGATTGCTTACAAGTACTCTCAGGTACACTGTAAGTAACAATTTGCAATTTGAGATACAGGCAAAGCCAGGGGTACAATGGAGTAAGGGAGCATGGCGAGGCTAGGCAACCTAGGTAATAAATGGAATCAAAGAAAAGTTGAATAATAAGCATAGACAAATTTAAGCTAATGATTATTAATTATAAATAGTTCAGTTATGACTGTATAATTAATAAGACCTGAAGAACTATTTATGCACTCAATTAAAAAATTTCAGTAAATGACTAGTTAAGAGTAAGTTAAAAATTAAGTCAGAAAATGAAACAATGAGACTTAGGAAACCTAGCCCCACTAGTTGACAGGGGGTTAATTAAGTTAATTCACTGGGAGTGATAATGAGCTGAGACAGACCACATTGGGAGAGGAAAGCGTTGAGGTTCTCTTCTTTAGTAATAGTAAACATTTTGCCCTCTGCGGTTTTTCTCACCTTTATCAGTCCATCTCTAACGAAGCACTGATGAATCGCATCTGGGTTTTTTTGACGGATTTGACGCAGGCGGTAGAGGAGGCGCTGTCTGTTCCTAGTCAAGCACTCGTTGATGTATAATCCCTTCCGTTGGGCTACAGCTGTCCTGACTAGATTGGATTTAGTGAACTGGGAAGACAGCTTCAGGCGAATTTTCCGTTGGTTTTGACTTGATGGATTCTTTTTGCCTACTCTATAGGCAGCAATAACGTCAGATTTGTTTAGAATGAGCTGCAATTTGTCTTTTATGAGATCCAGAGCTATTTCGACACAGTTTTCACCATCATGTTCCACAGGTATATCTTGGGACGACACTATAACAGAGTCTAGCAGCTTTTGCTGGTCTTGTTCATCCTGTGAGACAGAACGCTGGGCTGAAAATGTACTGATACATGCAGTCATTTTGTTGAGGGCTTCCTCCTGTTTTTTAATGGCTTCATCGGTTTTCAGAAGGTTGCTTTCCTCACGGAGATCATTTAAATCATGCTGTAGTTGGTCTTGGCTTGCCTTGCAGTTTCTAATTTCCTCGCGGAGGAGGGTTATTTCTTGTTGTTGTTGTTGGAGATTAGCGCGGATCGCTAGATTCTCATTTAGAAGACTCAAGATGATAGCATTTTGAGACTCGAGGACTTGGCACAACTTTTTGAACCACTGATTCTCGGCCCAGTTATAGAATTCCGGTGAGGGTATTCCGGAACTCTTGTATATATCTCAAAAACTCCCTGTAACCTACCTTACTTCTAAATGTCAACCCATGTCTTTCTATTAAAAAAAAAATGCTATTTGTTGACCAACTTGTATTTTTCTACCATCTTCCCACTTTTTTTTATCTTTTATTATTTTTTTCTTTCAACACAATTTATACTTTAAGCTCAGTTACTATTAAGTTTTAGTCCAAGTGTTTTTCCCCACCTATCCTTGCCCGAAACGCTATGTGTATAGCGTTATAGAGAATATAGAATAATATATTAATATAGAAATATATAATAGAAATATTCTATATTTCCTTAATATTGAAATACATAAATAAGCAAATAAACATGAAACATGTACAAAATACTTGTGTCTATCCCTTTATTCATTTTCTAAAAAATATCAACATTATAGAAAATGAAAGTTTAATGACAAGTTTAAAGGGTAACTTTTATTGCGCTGAAGAGCACAGCTACCCTGGCGCAAGGTACACTTACCACTACTCCAACAGCCAGCAACACTATAGGTAAGGACACACTCCAACAACACACACGAGGCTTATGGTGGGACTAAATGTAAACTGTTGTAGCGAGTAGATTATCCCAATAATATACTCGCTCCAAATTCAGATTCAGATTCAGATGTTTATTCAGGTAAGGTATATACATACAAGTGATGTTACATTAATGGATTGATATATAGATAGAGCTAGTACATACATTGCCTAAAGCCACTATTACGCAATGCGTTTCGGGCAAGAAAACATTAATATCTAGAACTTAATACTAATTGAGCATAAAGAATAAAAGATGTTGAGAACAAATACAAATAAAGATAAAAAAAAAAGGGGGAACATGACTGAAAAAGCAGCACAAATACAATAGGTTGACAAACAGTGTTGATTAAAAAAAAAAAAAAAAAAAAAAAAGAAAATAACAGACATGGGTTGACAATAGAGGAGTGAGGTAGATTACAGGGAATTTATTAGGTAGTGTTTAGTTTTTATCTTAAACTGGTTGAGAGAGGTACAGTCTTTAACATGGTTGGGAAGGTCATTCCACATTCTGGGCCCCTTGATTTGCAGAGCATTTCTAGTTTGATTAAGACGTACTCTAGGAATATCAAAACTGTATTTATTTCTGGTGTGGTGCTCATGGGTTCTGTTACAACCTTCTATGAAGCTTTTAAGATCAGGATTGGCATTATAGTTTAGCGTTTTATATATGTATAATACACATGAGAGAATGTGCAGTGACTTAATATCTAACATATTAAGAGATTTGAGTAGGGGTACCGAGTGATGTCTGGGGCCAGAGTTGGATATTGTTCTAATAGCGGCTTTGTGTTGGGTAATTAGAGGACGTAAGTGATTTTGGGTAGTAGAACCCCAAGCACAAATACCATAGTTGAGATAAGGATAGATAAGGGAGTAATAGAGAGTCACCAGGGCAGGGCGTGGTACATAATATCTGATCTTAGAAAGAATGCCCACAGTTTTTGAAACTTTTTTTGATATATTTAGAATGTGTCCCTGGAAATTCAGCTTGTGGTCAATGAGAATGCCAAGGAATTTGCCATCTAATTTGTTACAAATTTGGGTATTGTTTATTTTGAGATTTATAAGACTAGAGGATTTATTGCCAAACAGAATATAGAAGGTTTTGTCAATGTTAAGGGTGAGTTTGTTGGCAGTTAGCCAAAGATGGACTTTATTTAGCTCAGTATTTACTGTGGCATTTAGAGCAAGAGGGTCAGGACTGGAGTAAATGAAGGTTGTGTCGTCAGCAAATAGAATTGGTTTGAGGTGTTGGGAGGCATTTGGAAGGTCATTAATGTAGATGAGAAAGAGGAGATATAGTGTTAATATTCCTGTCAACCTTTGGAGATGAATGAGGTGAGGCGTTGCCCGGGCAACACGGTGAGGTGTTGCCCGAGCAATATAAGCAGCAAGAATAGCAAACATTAACTAGTCTACTTTCAAGTGTGGTCTAGAGCAGACACTTGCGAGATACTGTACCAACGCTCAGTGCGCTCAACTCACACCAACGTATCACCTGTGTACTTCTGTATATTCGACCAAATATATATATAGTATCTTAGTGTCTGTGTTTATTTGTCACCATACTTTACGTAACAATAGAACCGTTACATTGGTGACCCCAGAGAGTTTCGACGATACCCAGCCACGACGGACTACGACATGGATTCTCACTGGACCTCTACTGCTATTGCTTGCTGTGGACCGCATCCACCTGTCATGGAACGCTGCCAACACCCTCGCCACAGCTATGATTTACATCGCGATCATCTCGGCATTTTCATCAACTACAGCTTGCTGCACAGCGAGTGTTACTTACTCATCTGACAGTTTCATCAGCAACTACATCATGTGGGATCTACAGCCTGTCCTGCCTCCTCTCCGTCGCTGCCAGGGCACTGCTTGTTCTACAGGGACTCCCACGAAAGCTGCTCTTTCGTCAGATTCATCTACACGTTCACTGCATTCTGATACTCTGCCGACTCAAGCACTTTGCGCAGTACAGGACTTACAGCTTGCGTTTCCGACTCTTCGTCGCCTCCAGGACAATTCAGCTCTAGCAGTGATTACCTCGTTGTCCTAACTACGTGCCTACATTACCTCCTAATGTCCTGGTGCCCGAGCCCATCCGCCCCGGATCTAAATGCTCCACCAGCGACCCAAGGACGCAACAATTATGCACATTCTTCTCTCCTGCTACACCGAGCTTGTCCACACACTGCCTACATCTTTTGGTACCAGACTACAATTTCCACAGTCAACAATGTAGTACTCGGCGTGTACAGTCCTAATCAACCCAAGACGCTACAGCTTAGACACAGAGCAGACAGCAGACTACGACCGCATCGAGCCGCCACGCTCTCGCTCCCCGAGTTTAGACACTCACAATTCTCAATCGAGCCGCCACGCTCTCGCTCCCCGAGTTTAGACACTCACAATTCTCAATCGAGCCGCCACGCTCTCCCACATAGAGCTCCACGACTCCGGCCTCACTCAGCTCTCTGCTCTGCTCCAGGCTTCGTCTCAACGTCTGCAACACCTAAATCCAGAGACACATCCGCCGACTACGCAGTTCACTTTTCGACCACAGTTACCAGCAGCACCGCCACCTACGACAACGGACGATCCTGTACGACCTCCCATGTTACAACCCCAGTTACCAGCTGCACCACAACCTGATCCTACGACGACGGACGATCCTGTGCGACCTCCCACCCTACGACCCCAGTTAGATGACATCAGCGAAGAGGAGGAAGTTAACTTTGATGGTTATGTAACGCGAGCAGGGCGTACAATTCACCGACCAGCTAAGTTCCTTGATCAAGTATTTTTCCTTTCATCCCCTGGGAGGGGGAGTTCTGTAGCGAGTAGATTATCCCAATAATATACTCGCTCCAAATATAGTGTTAATATTCCTGTCAACCTTTGGAGATGAATGAGGTGAGGCGGTGCCCGGGCAACACGGTGAGGTGTTGCCCGAGCAATATAAGCGGCAAGAATAGCAAACATTAACTAGTCTACTTTCAAGTGTGGTCTAGAGCAGACACTTGCGAGATACTGTACCAACGCTCAGTGCGCTCAACTCACACCAACGTATCACCTATGTACTTCTGTATATTCGACCAAATATATATATAGTATCTTAGTGTCTGTGTTTATTTGTCACCATACTTTACGTAACAATAGAACCGTTACACTGTCAGCGAAACTATTCGCAGACTTTGTCTCATTATATACTGAGAAAATGGCAGAATTCAGAGATAACACCATCAATGGTGTCCAAGAAATGTTTAAGTACTTCATTCATAATGATGTACTGCCGGGAATCTTGGCGAAGTATCCGTAGTTGGCTTACTGTAGGTGTAGCTGCCGCCCAGTTGGGTGGGTGTGGAGCACATGACTGTAAAGCTGCGGCCCAGTTGGGTGGGTGTGGAGCACGTGACTGTAAAGCTGCCGCCCAGTTGGGTGGGTGTGGAGCACATGACTGTAAAGCTGCCGCCCAGTTGGGTGGGTGTGGAGCACGTGACTGTAAAGCTGCGGCCCAGTTGGGTGGGTGTGGAGCACATGACTGTAAAGCTGCGGCCCAGTTGGGTGGGTGTGGAGCACGTGACTGTAAAGCTGCGGCCCAGTTGGGTGGGTGTGGAGCACGTGACTGTAAAGCTGCGGCCCAGTTGGGTGGGTGTGGAGCACGTGACTGTAAAGCTGCGGCCCAGTTGGGTGGGTGTGGAGCACATGACTGTAAAGCTGCGGCCCAGTTGGGTGGGTGTGGAGCAAGACTAGTAACTGTGTGACTCACCATAGATGTAAAGTGCCTTGTATAGTGACTGTTGTGAACCTCTTGTTGATATAAAAGATTATCGATGTGTATATGTATTTGTGTAAATGATTATATATAAATATGTACATGTATATATATATATATATATATATATATATATATATATATATATATATATATATATATATATACAATCAAATATATTAGTGTATATGTATAATCAGCAGGCTACAGCAAAGACTCAACCCTCCTGTTTGGCAAACATTAAGTCACCTCAACAGAGGGAACTCAACAGGGAGACCCACTTGCACCCTTTCTCTTTTGCATAGCGCTTCAAGAAATTACAACCAGACTGTCCAGTGAGCTCAACATCTGGTTCCTGGATGATGTCACTCTGGCAGGCACACAAGACTCCCTGCTGGAAGACCTACAGCTGGTGAAGACACGGGGGGAGTCCATGGGTCTCGTTCTTAGCCCCTCCAAGTGCGAAATTATTGCATGCAGTGAAGTAATCATTAGAGCAGTGAAATCAGTTTTCCCAGAAGCCTCAGTCATTAAACCTACCGACAGCACACTACTCGGAGCACCTCTGGGCCACAATGCCATTGCTGCAGTCCTTGACGAAAAGTTTAGAGACCTAAAGAGGATGGAAGAGAGAATAGGAAACTTGGACTCCCACGATGCCCTCTACCTTCTCACAAAGTGCCTTACCTTGCCCAGGCTAACATACTTCTTAAGGTGTGCACCAACTTTTGGCAACGCACTTCTACATCAATATGATGAGCTCCTCAGGTCAATATTCAGGAAGGCGCTCAACCTAGATTTAGATGACAGTCAGTGAGACCAAGCAACACTACCAGTGAGATTTGGAGGGATAGGCATACGAAAGGCAACTGAGGTAGCACTTCCAGCATTCTTATCCTCATGTCCAGCAGCCAACGAATTGGTAGGGCAGATCCTACCAGAGCGTATGAGAGAGACAGCGGGAACTCATGATCAAACGTTCATCGAAGCAGCCAGACAATGGGACACCATTGCACACCCTCAACCCCGACCACAAGTCCCAAAAGACCACAAGCAGGCCCACTGGGATAGCCCCATAATGGAAAAGACTGTCACAGCAATGATTGACAACGCTGATGCTGAAAACAAAGCCCGCCTCCTAGCGGTAACAGCACCCCACGCCGGGGATTTTTTATTTGCTGTGCCCAATGCAGCCCTGGGAACTCGCCTCAGTCATGACGCTCTCCGCATTGGAGTTGCCCTTCGCCTTGCCGCCCCCATCCTCACCGAACATAGGTGCATCTGCGGAACTGCGATGGCAGACCAATATGGTCGTCATGGTCTGGTATGTCGTAAATCACAGGGTAAGATTGCAAGACATGAAGAAGTCAACGACATCATCAAGAGGAGCCTCGCCACAGCCCGCTGCCCGGCACAAAGAGAACCACACTTATCCAGACCTAACGACCCTCAGAAGCGCCCTGATGGGGTCACCTTGCTACCTTGGAAGGATGGTAAGCAAGTGGTATGGGACTACACGTGCGCTGCCACACTGGCCAGTACCTACCTCCACTACAGCACACGTGAAAGCGGTGGTGCTGCTTCTTTCAGGGAATCGCAGAAAATAATTAAATACAGAGGTCTAGCTCGCTGCTACAGCTTTGTTCCGATCGGCTCGGAGACCCTCGGTTCGTGGGGAAAATGTGCATTGAAGTTAATGAAGGAATTGAAGGACAAATTGATCAGCGCTACAAAAGACCAGAGAGCAAAAAGTTTCTTGTTCCAGCGCCTCAGTGTTGCGATTCAGAGGAGAAATGCCTGTTGCGTCGTGGGCACTAGTCCAACTTCAGAGGAATTCGAAGAAGTGTTTGACTTGCAACAATGATCGAACCCATCTGTGGCATTCATCAATGTTTCCCATTGTCGTGTTTTTCAAGAGATCCATAACATATATATTTATATATATATATATATATATATATATATATATATATATATATATATATATATATATATATATATATATTGGTCCATACCAATAGCAGCTGCCTCGTATGGACCAATAGCAGCTGCCTCGTATGGACCAATAGCAGCTGCCTCGTATGGACCAATAGCAACTGCCCCGTATGGTCCAATAGCAGCTGCCTCGTATGGACCAGTAGCAGCGCCTCGTATGGACCAATAGCAGCTGCCTCGTATGGACCAATAGCAGCTGCCTCGTATGGACCAATAGCAGCCGCCTCGTATGGACCAATAGCAGCCGCCTCGTATGGACCAATAGCAGCTGCCTCGTATGGACCAATAGCAGCTGCCTCGTATGGACCAATAGGAGCTGCCTCGTATGGACCAATAGCAACTGCCCCGTATGGACCAATAGCAGCTGCCTCGTATGGACCAATAGCAGCCGCCTCGTATGGACCAATAGCAGCTGCCTCGTATGGACCAATAGCAGCTGCCTCGTATGGACCAATAGGAGCTGCCTCGTATGGACCAATAGCAACTGCCCCGTATGGACCAATAGCAGCCGCCTCGTATGGACCAATAGCAGCTGCCTCGTATGGACCAATAGCAGCTGCCTCGTATGGACCAATAGCAGCCGCCTCGTATGGACCAATAGCAGCTGCCTCGTATGGACCAGTAGCAGCTGCCTCGTATGGACCAATTTACTCCTATGTTGTAATGTAGTACAGAGTTTTAGTCACATAATTAGAGGTGTTGGCCTCGGAATATTTTACTGTGACGGTTGAGCACTTCCGTTGTGCGGAGGGTCCTTGACCCGCGGCCCACTGTCTCCTCTTGTTGGCGGCGGCCAACTGAAGCGATGTAGAGTAACTGACAAGACCACACCGTCGTCCAGGCGGGGTGTCCCCACACCGTCGTCCAGGCGGGGTGTCCCTACAGCGTCGTCCAGGCGGGGTGTCCCTACACCGTCGTCCAGGCGGGGTGTCCCCACACCGTCGTCCAGGCGGGGTGTCCCTACAGCGTCGTCCAGGCGGGGTGTCCCTACACCGTCGTCCAGGCGGGGTGTCCCTACACCGTCGTCCAGGCGGGGTGTCCCTACACCGTCGTCCAGGCGGGGTGTCCCCACACCGTCGTCCAGGCGGGGTGTCCCCACACCGTCGTCCAGGCGGGGTGTCCCCACACCGTCGTCCAGGCGGGGTGTCCCCACACCGTCGTCCAGGCGGGGTGTCCCCACACCGTCGTCCAGGCGGGGTGTCCCCACACCGTCGTCCAGGCGGGGTGTCCCTACACCGTCGTCCAGGCGGGGTGTCCCCACACCGTCGTCCAGGCGGGGTGTCCCCACACCGTCGTCCAGGCGGGGTGTCCCCACACCGTCGTCCAGGCGGGGTGTCCCCACACCGTCGTCCAGGTGGGGTGTCCCCACACCGTCGTCCAGGCGGGGTGTCCCTACACCGTCGTCCAGGCGGGGTGTCCCCACACCGTCGTCCAGGCGGGGTGTCCCCACACCGTCGTCCAGGCGGGGTGTCCCCACACCGTCGTCCAGGCGGGGTGTCCCCACACCGTCGTCCAGGCGGGGTGTCCCCACACCGTCGTCCAGGCGGGGTGTCCCCACACCGTCGTCCAGGCGGGGTGTCCCCACACCGTCGTCCAGGCGGGGTGTCCCCACACCGTCGTCCAGGCGGGGTGTCCCCACACCGTCGTCCAGGCGGGGTGTCCCCACACCGTCGTCCAGGCGGGGAGTCCCTACACCGTCGTCCAGGCGGGGTGTCCCTACACCGTCGTCCAGGCGGGGTGTCCCCACACCGTCGTCCAGGCGGGGTGTCCCCACACCGTCGTCCAGGCGGGGTGTCCCCACACCGTCGTCCAGGCGGGGTGTCCCCACACCGTCGTCCAGGCGGGGTGTCCCCACACACGCCCCCCCTCCCAGCTCCCCGGAGGAATCAATAACCGGCGCCGACAGATGGCGCCGACACCTGCAGCCTGGTACTGGCGGGTGACAAATAAAACATACACCACACTCCTCTCTCCCTCCCCCAGCTGGAGAACGGCCAGTCTGAGGTACACATGTGTCCTGTAGCCGGACACTGCAGGTGTGGCGCTGACCACCAGCACGAGAGGTGTCCGGGGCGGCGCTCCAACACTGCCGGGTCCAACACTGCAGGGAAGATCAGTGTCGCCGCCGTGCTTGCTCCAGCACGCCACACACACCTCCTGCACGGTTGGGAGTCTTGCTCCACCACGCCACACACCTGCACCGTCAGGTGTCGTCACACTTCCCGGTGCAGTCATTACCCGTCGTCAGCTTGTCCCGCTGGTGTGTGTAGCCTCCAGTCTCCTGTGGAGCAGCCTACCTGCCCTTCCTAGGGCAATACTAGGCCTTCTCTGGCGATTTTAAACCCGTAAGTTCACTTCCGGAGCCTAAAGTGCATCTTAGTGGTTAGTTTGTGTAGTTCCCTGTACGCCTGGGGTAGTTAACGACCCCCCGACCGCTAATGACCCACTGGACGACCAATCGCAGCAATAGGCTGGACAACAGTCGTAAGCGATTCAACAACTTTTGGTGTCATGAAACATGACGAGGAAAATGAGTTGTCTTAAAGTGAGTTTTACAAGGTAAAGTTATATAGTTTAACCTCTAATTGGCAATTAGAAGATTATATGCCGTCCACGCCTCGTTACAGTGAAGAATGTACAGCTATGAACAAGCCACTAGGAAAGGATTCATTATTTTTAAGAATAACTCGAAATCTCTATTGAGAATGATTATCATTTCACAGGATGTCACTGCTGCACAGGACCTGGTCACTACATTGTTACACTGTACCAACACTACACAGGACCCGACCACTTCACTGACAATTCTTCAAGTCTAGTGAGAATACTAGGCTTATTGACCCTCATTTGGGACCAATATTATTAACACCATATATTAGGCTACCCCCGAAAATCTTTTGTAAACAAACTTTTTTTATGAATTATCAGTACAAATTTGTATTCAGAATTCTTTATATATAAAATTTTTTATTGATAATTTGATTGATAATGAAAAATTATCAATTTTTCCCTCCGTAAAACCGACTGTTTTACGTTATCCTAAACGTAAAAAAAGCAACTATTTTGCCTCTCTTACGACTCCTGGCAGCTCCCCATGGCGGCCAATGTATAGAAAACATGATTTAATATTATTATTAAAACATGACAATATATATATTTAAAATTTAATATATATTACCATGATTTAATATTTAGTAATACGTTACATTTATAAAGAATTGGTCGATTACGTCAGAAATGTGATGACATATTGGGCGAGATGACAGGTTGCTAGGCAACACCGCTCTGTAAACAATGACGTATATAATTGACTGTGTGGTCCTGGTCCAATGGGAGCTCTTGGTCCACTGGGAGCTCTTGGTCCACTGGGAGCTCTTGGTCCACTGGGAGCTCTTGGTCCACTGCGAGCTCTTGGTCCACTGGGAGCTCTTGGTCCACTGCGAGCTCTTGGTCCACTGGGAGCTCTTGGTCCACTGGGAGCTCTTGGTCCACTGCGAGCTCTTGGTCCACTGGGAGCTCTTGGTCCACTGCGAGCTCTTGGTCCACTGGGAGCTCTTGGTCCACTGCGAGCTCTTGGTCCACTGGAAGCTCTTGGGCCACTGGGAGCTCTTGGTCCACTGCGAGCTCTTGGTCCACTGGGAGCTCTTGGTCCACTGGGAGCTCTTGGTCCACTGGAAGCTCTTGGGCCACTGGGAGCTCTTGGTCCACTGGAAGCTCTTGGGCTACTGGGAGCTCTTGGTCCACTGGAAGCTCTTGGTCCACTGGGAGCTCTTGGTCCACTGGAAGCTCTTGGTCCACTGGGAGCTCTTGGGCCACTGGGAGCTCTTGGTCCACTGGGAGTTCTTGGTCCACTGGGAGCTCTTGGTCCAATGGGAGCTCTTGGTCCACTGGGAGCTCTTGGTCCACTGGGAGCTCTTGGTCCACTGGGAGCTCTTGGTCCACTGGGAGCTCTTGGTCCACTGGAAGCTCTTGGTCCACTGGGAGCTCTTGGTCCACTGGAAGCTCTTGGGCCACTGGGAGCTCTTGGTCCACTGGAAGCTCTTGGTCCACTGGGAGCTCTTGGTCCACTGGAAGCTCTTGGTCCACTGGGAGCTCTTGGTCCACTGGGAGCTCTTGGGACACTGGGAGCTCTTGGTCCACTGGGAGTTCTTGGTCCACTGGGAGATCTTGGTCCACTGGAAGCTCCTGGTCCACTGGAAGCTCTTGGTCCACTGGAAGCTCTTGGTCCACTGGGAGCTCTTGGTCCACTGGGAGCTCTTGGTCCACTGGAAGCTCTTGGTCCACTGGGAGCTCTTGGTCCACTGGGAGCTCTTGGTCCACTGGGAGATCTTGGGCCACTGGGAGATCTTGGGCCACTGGGAGCTCTTGGTCCACTGGGAGTTCTTGGTCCACTGGGAGATCTTGGTCCACTGGAAGCTCCTGGTCCACTGGAAGCTCTTGGTCCACTGTAAGCTCTTGGTCCACTGGGAGCTCTTGGTCCACTGGGAGCTCTTGGTCCACTGGAAGCTCTTGGTCCACTGGGAGCTCTTGGTCCACTGGAAGCTCTTTGTCCAATGCCTCGTATGGACCAATAGCAGCTGCCTCGTATGGACCAATATCATGCTGGGGCCCCAACATGTGGCCCCCAACATGTGGCCCCAACATGTGGCCCCAACATGTGGCCCCCAACATGTGGCCCCAACATGTGGCCCCAACATGTGGCCCCCAACATGTGGCCCCAGAATGTGGCCCCCAGCATGTGGCCCCAACATGTGGCCCCCAACATGTGGCCCCCAGCATGTGGCCCCAACATGTGGTCCCAACATGTGGCCCCAGGATGTGGCCCCAGCATGTGGCCCCAACATGTGTCTGTAGCATGTGGCCCCAGCATGTGGCCCCCAACATGTGTCTGTAGCATGTGCCCCCAGCATGTGCCCCCAACATGTGGCCCCAGCATGTGGCCCCCAACATGTGTATGTAGCATGTGCCCCCAGCATGTGCCCCCAACATGTGGCCCCAGCATGTGGCCCCAGCATGTGGCCCCAGCATGTGGCCCCAGCATGTGGCCCCAGCATGTGACCCCAGCATGTGGCCCCAGCATGTGACCTCAGCATGTGGCCCCAGCATGTGACCCCAGCATGTGGCCCCAACATGTGGCCCCCAACATGTGTCTGTAGCATGTGGGCCCAGCATGTGGCCCCAGTATGGCCCCAACATGTGGCCCCAACATGTGGCCCCAACATGTGGCCCCAGCATGTGGCCTCAACATGTGGCCCCCAACATGTGGCCCCAACATGTGGCCCCAGGATGTGGCCCCAGCATGTGGCCCCCAACATGTGTCTGTAGCATGTGGCCCCAGCATGTGACCCCAGCATGTGGCCCCAACATGTGGCCCCCAACATGTGGCCCCCAACATGTGTCTGTAGCATGTGGGCCCAGCATGTGGCCCCAGCATGTGGCCCCAACATGTGGCCCCAACATGTGGCCCCAACATGTGGCCCTAGCATGTGGCCTCAACATGTGGCCCCCAACATGTGGCCCCAGCATGTGGCCCCAACATGTGGCCCCAACATGTGGCCCCAGCATGTGGCCCCAGCATGTGGCCCCAACATGTGGCCCCAACATGTGGCCCCAACATGTGGCCCCAACATGTGGCCCCAACATGTGGCCCCAACATGTGGCCCCAGCATGTGGCCCCAACATGTGGCCCCAGCATGTGGCCCCCAGCATGTGGCCCCAGCATGTGGCCCCAGCATGTGACCCCAGCATGTGGCCCCAGCATGTGGCCCCAGCATGTGGCCCCAGCATGTGACTCCAGCATGTGGCCCCAGCATGTGGCCCCAGCATGTGACCCCAGCATGTGGCCCCAGCATGTGGCCCCAGCATGTGGCCCCAGCATGTGGCCCCCAGCATGTGGCCCCAACATGTGGCCCCAGCATGTGACCCCAGCATGTGGCCCCAGCATGTGACCCCAGCATGTGGCCCCAGCATGTGGCCCCAGCATGTGGCCCCAGCATGTGACCCCAGCATGTGGCCCCAGCATGTGGCCCCAGCATGTGGCCCCAACATGTGCCCCCAACATGTGGCCCCCAACATGTGGCCCCCAACATGTGGCCCCAGCATGTGCCCCCAGTATGTGCCCCCAACATATGGCCCCAGCATGTGCCCTCAACATGTGGCCCCAACATGTGGCCCCAGCATGTGCCCCCAACATGTGCCCCTAGCATGTGCCCCCAACATGTGGCCCCAACATGTAGCCCCAGCATGTGCCCCCAACATGTGCCCCTAGCATGTGCCCCCAACATGTGGCCCCAGCATGTGCCCCCAGCATGTGCCTCCAACATGTGGCCCCAACATGTGGCCCCAACATGTGGCCCCAGCATGTGGCCCCCAGCATGTGGCCCCAGCATGTGGCCCCAGCATGTGGTCCCAACATGTGGCCCCCAGCATGTGGCCCCCAGCATGTGGCCCCAGCATGTGGTCGCAACATGTGGCCCCAGCATGTGGCCCCCAGCATGCTGAAGTATCTGTGGCCAACATATTCACGAAAGGTGTCAGGTATTGCGGTTAAGAGTGACATAACTTTTCACTACTCTTGTACAGTCTGTGGCTGAGTGGTTCATGTGCTGGACACGCCAAGGAACATAGACACCCTGACCAACTGGGTTCGAATCCTTCAGGGGTCAAGAGTTTTCTAATCCATGTTGGCTAGGCGACCACTCAAGCTTGACGCAAATATATATATATATAACAGGAAAATAGGGTCAATAGGGTTATTCATTTGTAATATTATTAAAAATGATTTTTTGTCCCTGAAGTTCCTTTACAATGTTATGATGTAAATGTCTCACTGTCTCTTTCTAGCGTGGAGCCGTGGCTGGTGGAGTGCCTGCAGGAGGAACAGTGGCGCCTGCAGGGGGGCAGGGAGGCGCTCTCCTCCACTATACACCACGTCCTGGCCAGCCAAGAGGGCCACCAAAGGCCTCCGGAAGGAAAGGCCATTATGAGAAGGAAGCACTCAGCCAGCATGACTATGGAAGCCACTTGGAAGGACCAGGAATGAGGTCGGACTGAAGGAAATGTGTCCAACTACTTGAACTATCGAGGATTGAACTCCGACCCTGCAAGAAGACTCACCGGCACTCTCAAAGGTTACATAAATCAAGAATAAATCCCCCCACTAGTGTTGAGATATATTGTGGCCCTGCAGTAAATGTAGACAAGGAAATATAGTCTGAGGAACCAGTAATAGAATCCCAGCAGTGAAAACCATTGTTGACTACAGCAATGTCCCATGAACGTATTAAAGCACTTGCTTGTCCATCATAGTAGTGTTGTAATCCAACTCACTGTGTCACACTACGCAAAATTGTGTATAAGTTACGTCAATATACATGCTATGATAATAGTAATATCTTAATAGCACTATAATACTAAAAATATTTGTGACATACCTAAAAAGAAACACAAAAAACGTGTCCATGAAGTGTGAATCAAAGAAAACGTGATCAGTATGGAGGACCGTAGACTTAGGTGTATTAACTTCCGATGTTGCAAGATGCAGTGAATGGTACTTCATAAGCGTAAAAGACTAGTATATCCAATAACAAAAATGCATTACAAACTACATTAAATCTGAGGGACGCAGAAAATGCCATGACAATCGTGTGTGCGATCAATTACCATTATTTGAGAAGTGTAAACAAGACTTTGAAATTGAATTACGACCTTCAGAACCTCAGAGATTGCTTGCAAGTAATTCAGCATAAAAGTAATTATGATCGTGTCTATGGGCGCACCAGGGTGTTGAATACCCTCCCCCTAAGGTGTCGGAACCCCTCCCCAGGGTGTCGGAACCCCTCCCAGGGTGTCGGAACCCTCCCCCCCAGGGTGTCGGACCCCCCCCGTCCCAGGGTGTGGGAACACTGAGAGAGTAAGACAAGATGAGCCGGTGCGGGGTGCTGCCGGAGCCAGAGGTCGGAGTGTGGCTCCGTGTGTACATCTACGGGCTTCACGGCTTCCTTATCGAAGTGCTCTTCACGGCCGTGTGGGAGTTCGTCGTCAACACAGACTGGGCGCTCGTAGGTCAGTACTCACGCTTCTCTAGTTGTGCCTTAATGCTCGCTACTTTTACTATCATACATCATTATTCTATTTGTCTGTCTATGTTTACTTATCGACTTGGATTGGTCGGTACGGCGACGACATGGCTGTTCGATCCCCGATGGTGCAAGTTCTTTTTTATTATTATTTTCTACCACAGACGTGGCCAGACATTTGCAATGCTAACCACGTATATACATTTTCTTCTGTCCTCCATGGACAGGGTTAGAGATCTGTTGAACATATAGTTCAAGGGTTTATTGAACAATCAACCACAGAAGGTGATTGTAGTGCTTTTAAACTGCTAAGCTAACCTACAGACATAAATACATAGATACACAGAGTTACGTCTGCCCTACATAAAGTGGTCGATGTGTCCTGTCATTAATGTGCATTTACAAAAGTGAAATGTAGTTCTGATCAGCTTGCACATATACTTTATACACATACATACGCACACATATACATATATATACATATACATATACACATATACATGCACACATACATACACACATACATACACATATACATACACATACATTTATGGCTCTCCTACTCTGACAGGGTGAGATAGCTGATAAAGAAACTAGTGTGCAATTAAGCACTTAATCACTGAAGGTGATGAAGGTGCTTTTACAAGCTCAGGTTATATAGTTACATCATATACATACATTATATAAGTGATATATTACATGGTTAATCTTGGGTACAAGTCCAATATATCATCAAGTGTTCCAGTACTCATATAGTAACTACACAGTTCAGCATACCTTAGCCCAGGAGGGCGAAAGTCAGACAATATGGGACATTCTACAATATAATGTTCAAGAGAGTGCATGTTTTCTCTTTCACAAAGTTGACACATTGTGTACTGAACACTTTCACACAGTTGACACATTGTGTACTGAACACTTTCACAAAGTTGACACATTGTGTACTGAACACTTTCACAAAGTTGACACATTGTGTACTGAACACTTTCACAAAGTTGACACATTGTGTACTGAACACTTTCACAAAGTTGACACATTGTGTACTGAACATTTGGGTTTTGAGAAAGCTGCCAGATACGTCTATATCCCAGGCGTATTCTGGCCACTATAACATCACATTGCCGGGTTCTTGTTCTATTAGTCCCATATGTTAGTAGGTTCACTACCTACAAAATTCTCAGAGGAATTGACAGGGCAGATAAAGATAAACTATGCAACACTGATGGGACACGAACAAGGGGACACAGATGGAAACTGAGTACCCACATGAGCCACAGGGACGTTAGAAAGAACTTTTTCAGTGTGGGAGTAGTTAACAGGTGGAATGCATTAGGCAGTGATGTGGTGGAGACTGACTCCATACACAGTTTATAATGTAGATATGATAGAGCCCAGTAGGCTCAGGAACCTGTACACCAGTTGATTGACAGTTGAGAGGCGGGACCAAAGAGCCAGAGCTCAACCCCCGCCAGCACCACTAGGTGGGTACAACTAGGGGAAGGCTCCAGGACATGGTGGAGTTCATCGTCTAACATTTAGGCTCAAATTAAGTCTCAAATTAAGGTGTGAATTGTTTATTATTCTTTTAAATCTTATTCTCCCGATGCTTACAAGGATTTTGGTGAGCGGTCCTCTCGCCTCTCGCTGGCCCACAACAGTTGAAGGGAAAATTGTTGTAATTGTGGTGATGCTGCAGGAACCTCTCAACCTGTGTAGATGAACATATAGGAAGTTCAGTCACTGCAACTATCAGGGTCAAATAATTAGGTTTACCATTGCGTTAAGCAAAATAAAACATACATATTTAGAAAAGTTTGCCTTTAAAGAGCACGTAAGAGAAAATGGTAATATTAGAGAACTTAATATTGACAGTAACTAAAGAATTTTTAAGAATTGTTTAAATAATTCATTTTGATTAAAACTCCAATTTGTTTTGACCTACAGAGGTGAAAAGAAAGTGAGCATGTGGACATATAACATAAATATTTACTTAAGCTGTTGTGGCATAAAACGTTTTAATTAGAAGTACGAATATATTTACATGTTACATTTTGTACAAGAATGTAATAACTCTTGTATATATCTCAAAAAAACAAAAAACAAAAAAATGTGCTATACACACACACACACACACAGGGGCCTCGTAGCCTGGTGGATAGCGCGCAGGACTCGTAATTCTGAGGCGCGGGTTCGATTCCCGCACGAGGCAGAAACAAATGGGCAAAAGTTTCTTTCACCCTAAGTGCCCCTGTTACCTAGCAGTAAATAGGTACCTGGGAGTTAGTCAGCTGTCACGGGCTGCTTCCTGGGGTGTGTGTGTGTGGTGTGGGAAAAAAAAAAGTAGTTAGTAAACAGTTGATTGACAGTTGAGAAGCGGGCCGAAAGAGCAAAGCTCAACCCCCGCAAAAACACAACTAGTAAACACAAATAGTAAACACACACACACACACACACACACACACACACACACACACACACACACACACACACACACACACACACACACAGTGCGAGCAGATACATTAAATTTACAATTCTCTATAATTGATCAAGAGGTGACCGGTAAGAAGAGAACCATCAGAAAGTTAGAAGACAGCTAACGTAGTCCCGATATACAAGACAGACAGGAGGCCCTGAACGTTGTAACACATCACCAACATGGGTTCAGGGATGGCAAATCTGCCTCACAAGATCAACAGAATTCTGTGACTCGGTGATTGATATTAAAACAAAATAGAAGGGATGGGTAGACTGCATATTTGTGGATTGCCAGAAAGCCTTTGACACAGTGCCACACAAGAGGCTAGTGAAACAGCTGGAGTGAAAGGGCAGGTACTCCGGTGGACAAGGGCAGTGACCTGACACTTACGGCTGACACTGTCAGCTCCCCTGGTGATCTGACACGCGGCTCTCAGCACACTAATCAACACCTGCGCTGACGTCAGGTTGGCAGGTGTTGAACTGGCTCCCTGCATGATGGTGGAACCTGGGGGGAGGGGAGGGGGAGCATATGTTGTATACTTTGTTATGGGGCTCTGTATACTCACACAGTGCTCTGTATACTCACACAGTGCTCTGTATACTCACACAGTGCTCTGTATACTCACACAGTGCTCTGTATACTCACACAGTGCTCTGTATGATCACACAGTGCTCTGTATACTCACACAGTGCTCTGTATACTCACACAGAGCTCTGTATACTCACACAGTGCTCTGTATACTCACACAGTGCTCTGTATGATCACACAGTGCTCTGTATACTCACACAGTGCTCTGTATACTCACACAGTGCTCTGTATGTCCACACAGTGCTCTGTATACTCACACAGTGCTCTGTATGTCCACACAGTGCTCTGTATACTCACACAGTGCTCTGTATACTCACACAGTGCTCTGTATACTCACACAGTGCTCTGTATGTCCACACAGTGCTCTGTATACTCACACAGTGCTCTGTATACTCACACAGCGCTCTGTATACTCATACAGTGCTCTGTATACTCACACAGTGCTCTGTATACTCACACAGTGCTCTGTATAGTCACACAGTGCTCTGTATACTCACACAGTGCTCTGTATACTCACACAGTGCTCTGTATACTCATACAGTGCTCTGTATGATCACACAGTGTTCTGTATGATCACACAGTGTTCTGTATGATCACACAGTGTTCTGTATGATCACACAGTGCTCTGTATGATCACACAGTGTTCTGTACGATCACACAGTGTTCTGTATGATCACACAGTGTTCTGTATGATCACACAGTGCTCTGTATGATCACACAGTGTTCTGTATGATCACACAGTGTTCTGTATGATCACACAGTGCTCTGTATGATCACACAGTGTTCTGTATGATCACACAGTGCTCTGTATACTCACACAGTGCTCTGTATGATCACACAGTGCTCTGTATGATCACACAGTGTTCTGTATGATCACACAGTGCTCTGTATGATCACACAGTGTTCTGTATGATCACACAGTGTTCTGCATGATCACACAGTGCTCTGTATACTCATACAGTGCTCTGTATGATCACACAGTGTTCTGTATGATCACACAGTGTTCTGTATGATCACACAGTGTTCTGTATGATCACACAGTGCTCTGTATGATCACACAGTGTTCTGTACGATCACACAGTGTTCTGTATGATCACACAGTGTTCTGTATGATCACACAGTGCTCTGTATGATCACACAGTGTTCTGTATGATCACACAGTGTTCTGTATGATCACACAGTGCTCTGTATGATCACACAGTGTTCTGTATGATCACACAGTGCTCTGTATGCTCACACAGTGCTCTGTATACTCACACAGTGCTCTGTATACTCACACAGTGCTCTGTATGCTCATACAGTGCTCTGTATGATCACACAGTGCTCTGTATGCTCACACAGTGCTCTGTATGCTCATACAGTGCTCTGTATGATCACACAGTGCTCTGTATACTCACACAGTGCTCTGTATGTCCACACAGTGCTCTGTATGCTCACACAGTGCTCTGTATGTCCACACAGTGCTCTGTATGCTCACACAGTGCTCTGTATGTCCACACAGTGCTCTGTATGTCCACACAGTGCTCTGTATGCTCACACAGTGCTCTGTATGTCCACACAGTGCTCTGTATGTCCACACAGTGCTCTGTATGTCCACACAGTGCTCTGTATGATCACACAGTGCTCTGTATGCTCACAAAACAAGTAATATAAAATAATTAAAATTTAAATATTGTATAAAGTCCAAGAGTATTAAAATATTTAATATTTTATCAAGTTTAAAATTATTAAAAATTATTAATAATTTTTTTAAACGATAAATGATCACTGAAAATTAACTTGAGCCGAAAGACGGGAAGTGTTTCGCTCATCTTCGTTGTGAGTGAAAGTTGTCAAGTGTTCCACTCACCTGTTGTGGTGAGGAAG